>NW_027498000.1:0-108269 GCF_021521415.1 Bidens hawaiensis
GTTAGTGTTTCTTCATTGGCGCCATCCGTGCATAAAGCTAGAACTACAATTTTCTCCAGTTTTTCAAAACTTTATACAAAAGATGGTTAGAGAAATTCCGGTAACCACAACCCCAGCTATTGGGGGGAATACCGGCAACACAGTTTTTACAAACACTACTCCGGCTACCGAAGCCGGAGCAAGTGAAGTAAATTTTACGAACACTACCCCACTTACTAAAGCAGGGGCAAGTGCAGTAAATGACCGCCTACTGGGATCCACCGATACCCAGTTTGAAAAACGAAGACTCCCCCGCCAGACTCTCGACGAAGTCAAGGCATGGGCGGAGGCACGACAAAAGGAATTCCAGGCTGAGTTGAACGAACGCTTGCGTTCCGTGCAACAGGCCGACGAATTCGAATACTGGGAGGATGACTCGGAGGAATCCGACTCCGACGCGAACCCTCGTCATAAGGCAAAAGGGAAGCGTAAAGAAACGGAAACCCAACCGAAAAGGCATTTTGGACAAGCCTTCAAACCAAAAAGCATAGATGGAGGTCCACGAGACTTCTCTAAAACGTTCAGACCAAACGTTACAAATGCAGGAACGTCCAAATTTGCAAGGGACATTGCTGAAGCAATCGCCCCGAAAAGTGCTAAACAAATGCCTAACATAGGCACATATGACGGCATATCTGATCCAGACGATCATTTGAACAGGTTCGTAGCGGGGGCAACCGTTAGCAATTGGACGGAACCCACGTGGTGTTACATGTTCCAAATGACGCTGGTGGGGGCTGCTAGGGCTTGGTTCGATCGTTTACCGGTTAACCACATTTACGACTGGGCAGACTTCCAGCAGAGTTTAGCCAACACTTCAGCCAGCAGCGAAAGTATACTGAGGAGCAATGGACAATCCTCAAATGCACACGGGAAGAAGAATCTCTGCTAAACTTCATCACTCGCTTCAACTCAAAGAAGTTAAGTTTGGGCAATATCAGCGAAGATCTTGTTCGCGCAGCCTTCATCCAGGGCGCGCAAGACCCAGAGCTTATCCGCACCCTAACGGGTAAAGATGGAATGCCATCCACATGGGATGGCATCATGACAGCAGCCAAACGCTATGCGGAAACGGAGAAGCAACTGGGTAGAGACCTTCCGCAGAACACAAACCTTTACACCCAGAGGACGAGAGAGGACAACGTCCTCACCGCCCGATTGAACAAAAAACGGAAGCAAGGCATTTGGCAGTCAAGGGTAAACTTTGACACCTCATCCGGCTTACAGCACCGATTGGGTGAAAGGGATAATGTAAAGCCGCACCGGAACTCCAGGTGGACGCCACTTACCAAAAGCGTCACTGACATATTTGCTACTGAGGAGCTCCCATTGCCAAAGCCTCCAGTAATCCGGCATCGTCACGATGCTGATCGGAGCAAGTACTGTGACTATCACAGAACAAAAGGCCACAACACCGAAGAATGCATAGACGTAAAAGACATGGTCGAAACATTCGTCAGAGATGGGACGCTCGCGCACCTCGTGGCGAAATAAAAGCTAGGCAGGCGAGTGCGTATAGAACCCCAGCTGGGGAAAACACGAACCAATTTCAGCTTCAAAATCGAGACTACATGCTGCGTAAAGAACGAGATCCCGAACCAGGTGCGTATCGGCTCGATGGCACTCCCATCCCAACATGGAAGGGAGTTCAATTACACAGTTTGCATGTAATCAATTCCATTTGTAAAGAGAAGGCCAAGAGCCACTTCTAATGGAAATGATTCTCTTTAAGAATATCGAAGCTGATGATTTTACATTTATAATTTTCTGAACACTAATATGCCGGTTTTCACCGCATAATTACGTGAAGTCATTGCATGGGAAGGCGGTCCTACCCGCACGAACCCAATAACGTGACAAACCTTCACGCAGCTCAGTTGAAGGGGAAGAAGTTCAGCACCCAAAAATGAAAGTGCCGGTCTATCCGCATGAATCATTAAGGAAACTGAATAATAACCTGTCAACAACCGCGCGTCGAACGGTTAAAACTATCCAACACTGGTGACGACATTCACATTACGTGAAGTCGTCGCGTGGGAAGGCGGTCTTACCCGCACGAACCCAATAACGTGGCAAACCTTCACGCAGGTCAGTTGAAAGAGTTCATCCCATTAAATGAAAGTGCCGGTCTATCCGCATGAATCATGAAAGGAAAATGAACACTAACCTATCGACAACCGCGCGTCGAACGGTTCAAAACAAAATTCTTAAAAAGATGAGAAAAACCTACACGCAGGTCAGATAAGGGTAAAGTTCTGCCATCCTACTAAGTGCAAGTGACGGTTCTACCCGCACAATCACGAAAGAGGAAGCAAAACTTCACCTATTATCAACCACGTTCAAAGGTTAACTTATCCTCAAAAGATGAGAAAAACCTACACGCAGGTCAGATAAGGGTAAAGTTCTGCCATCCTACTAAGTGCAAGTGACGGTTCTACCCGCACAATCACGAAAGAGGAAGCAAAACTTCACCTATTATCAACCACGTTCAAAGGTTAACTTATCCTCAAAAGATGAGAAAAACCTACACGCAGGTCAGATAAGGGTAAAGTTCTGCCATCCTACTAAGTGCAAGTGACGGTTCTACCCGCACAATCACGAAAGAGGAAGCAAAACTTCACCTATTATCAACCACGTTCAAATGTTAACTTATCCTCAAAAGATGAGAAAAACCTACACGCAGGTCAGATAAGGGTAAAGTTCTGCCATCCTACTAAGTGCAAGTGACGGTTCTACCCGCACAATCACGAAAGAGGAAGCAAAACTTCACCTATTATCAACCACGTTCAAAGGTTAACTTATCCTCAAAAGATGAGAAAAACCTACACGCAGGTCAGATAAGGGTAAAGTTCTGCCATCCTACTAAGTGCAAGTGACGGTTCTACCCGCACAATCACGAAAGAGGAAGCAAAACTTCACACCTATTATCAACCACGTTCAAAGGTTAACTTATCCTCAAAAGATGAGAAACCTACACGCAGGTCAGATAAGGGTAAAGTTCTGCCATCCTACTAAGTGCAAGTGACGGTTCTACCCGCACAATCACGAAGGAGGAAGCGAAACTTTAACCCACTATTAACCACGTTCAAAGGTTCTTATTCTGAACACTTGGAAAATTGCTAATTTAAACTAAGTATGCAAGTCATAAAGTTTATAAAGCAAGGAACCCAAAGAAGGAAATAACAGTCTTATACGCAAAAAGATTAATATTTCAATGATGTATTACAACAGTGGCTGGGTAACTACCCGCCTAAAAGAAATCTATACAAAGCTGTCTATCCTAACGGTGGGAAGAGATCTTCAGGATCAGGCTTCAGGGCCACCTCCGCTTGGACCAGCACCGTCTGAGCGTGGCTGCCCAAGGAAAGCCTTAAGGATGTTTAGCCCATCATCAGCAGCAGCAGCTTCATTCACCTTCTCCACCACTGGATGCGGGAAGGCAGCATACTGGTTCACAGCTTGGTCATAAGCAACTTCAGTATTAACATTGAATAAAGGGAAGTTGGAGGGCGGAAAGCCTCTCTCAGCAAACCCTAGACCAAGCAGGAAACCAGTCTTCTCCCCATCCTCATGAGAAGCGTTGAGGGCTGCGCTCATTGCATCGTCGTAAGAGGTCTCTGAAAGGACCCGACGCACAACCTACAAAAGAAAATTACAAGTTAGAACATTTTCTAATTACAAGTAGAAAAGAGAGAAAAAAAAGAGGATACCTGAGGCAACGCTTCTCGAAGTAGCCATTGGAGGGTAGCTTGAACTTCGTCACGGGCGCGTTCGGCTTCGCTTTGGTTCAGATTGGCAAGTAATACTTCCTTTGCGGCAGCCTCTTCGACGCCCTTAAGCTTCCGCTCGGTTTGGTCAAGCACCCCCCTCTGGTCAAGAATCTCTTGCAGCTTCTTGGCGTCTTCCATTGCCAAGGCATCATGAGCATGCTGAAGAGCCTTTAATTTGCATTTAAGCTGCTCATTCTCTTCGCGAAGTGGCTCAGCAACAGCTTCAGCCTTGGCAGCCCTCTCAGTCGAGTTTCGCGCAGTCTCCTTGGCCAGCCGAAGCTGTTCATTCACAGCTTGGGCAGCCTTGGAGCGGGCCTCGAGTCGCGCCTGGACTTCAACCTCGAGGGCCTTGAATGCCTTCTCCTTCTCGGCTGCGGCAGCGGCCAACTGCCGGTTCTCCTCCCGAAGAGCCCGCGCTTCAGATACATCTTTGGCGCGAGCTGCTTTTAACTTGTCGTTTTCACGACAAAGCAGCTCGACGCGGGGCTGCGTCCGGGCCTGGAGAACCCGAAGCTCATTGGTTAGCCTACCCTCTTGGTAGCTAGCCATGGCTTCCCCCAACGCACCAGGAGGAGCAGCGTGGCGAGCCCAGTCCACGCACTCCACAGGGGTGCGAAGGGTTGTTCCTCGGCGTATGTTCCATCTTGGAACATACACTTCATTGGAATCCGACACTGCAAAAGAAACAAAGGCAGTTAGGAAAAGATGATAAAAATATATAAGGAAAAAAAAAAAAAAAAAAATAACCCTACGTACCTGTAGGGTCAATAACAGGCCGATAGCCGCCAAACCCATCACCTGAACCTAAAGGAAATCCATCCAACAGGTCAGGCAGACGGGAAGGTGGCATAGATCGGCGGGAAGCCTGGCGCATACCTGATGGTCCGGCCGTCGGTGGCGGTGGCGCAGGTATAGTGGCAGCCGCTGTGGTAGCCATGTTTGGCGCCACCTTCTCAGCAACAGTAACCGCCGGCTCCGTGAAAGATGCTGTAAAAATTGCACTCACGGCCGGCGGAGACACCTTCTCAGCTGGAACAGCCTCAGGAAGGCTGGAACCAGCGGAAGCAGGCGTAGACGCCTGGGTCGACGCCTCGGGAAGGCTGACCGAGCCTACCGTCATTGGCGGGGGAATACTTGCTCCAACTCCACCCTGGAATGCGTCAACATTCACACCTGCACAAGCAAAAGTGTTAGAAAAATTTATTTGAAACAACAAATCTAGACAAGAATTATGGGGGTACTCACGGGGTTTCTTGAGCTTGAACGCACGGACGAGCGGGGGCGAACCCGATGGAGCCGGCCTCTTGACACCGGTAACCGTCGTCGTCGCTGCCTCCCCGGAGGTAACACCTGCAGCCTCCGGAGCGGTGGTCTCCTCACCACCGGGCTTCCCCGCCACCTCTGCATTATCTGACTCCGAGTCAGATAGGACTACCGGGTCGGCCGTAGAGGCCACCTTCTCCTTGCCCTTCCCGACGGCAGCCTTTTTCTTCCGCACCAGTGGAGGACCTTCTGCGGATTCCTCAGAAGAAGAAATGTCATGAACTCCAGCAGCAGGCACAGCATTGAGAGGTTCAGGGTAGAAGATAGGCTTACCTGGCCGTCGGTGGCTCAGGATCTCTTGGCCTGGCGGGTAAACCTCCACGAACCGACCCGCGGTCTGCTCTAAGATGGGCAACTCGTTCTCGTCCAGAGCACGAGTACCCATCCGCGCGGGACCATCTTCCTCCCGCGGGTTCAGGAGCGACTGAAGATCGTTCCCCTCTGAAATCAACAAGAAAGTTAGTAAAAATCGAAGTCAGCAAAATGAAACAAGACGTACCATAAGGGACAGAGTTCGAACCATATTCAAGGACGATCGGAACCTTATCCGCATTCGCCGCCTTCCACACCCGGCTCATCCCCAACATCACCATCGCCGACTCCGGAAAACGGAAAACCGGGGACTGGACCCGGGAAATCTTCGAGAACCATTCCGCCTCCTCGTAGTTGAGGGTGGGAAGGTTCGGAAGCGCCTGGCCATTCTTGAACTTCATGGCGATGGGGATGGCGCGAGCGGATATGAAGAAGAACTCTCTTCTCCATGAGCGAAGACTCCGCTCGGTGGTACAAATCTTTAAACCCTTGATACGGGTTGTAAGAGTGTACCACCCTTGGATGCACCTCCATGTATAGAAGGTCATCAGACGATCAACGAGGGGCTCAAGGCCCAGTATCCGGCACACCCACTCAAAGTGCCGGACCTTGGCAATGGCCATGGGGTGCACCTCTGTCAGGTGCACACCGTGCCTCTCTAGGACACGGTACACAAACTTTGTCAACGGAAACCTAAGGTTCCCGTAGACAAAGAATGCAGCATAAACCCCGATCTTGCCACTAGGGGCATCGTACACAGTATGGTGGGGTTCAGGAAACTCAGGCTCGAGAGACTCGAGCATGAACTTCCTGACGATATACTGGTACAGATCGACAGGAAGAGAGCACTGGCATTCGCCAGCAGTCTTCTGGTCATCAGCATCATGAGAAGACATGGTGGAAGAAAGATGAAAAGAGATTTCAGGGTAAAGCTTTACTGAACAGAAAAATTCGCCGGAAATTACTTGAGAAGAAGAGATGAAAGTGGAAAGTGTGAATTGCAAATAACCCTCTCCCCCTTTATATAGTAATCGCAATTAATGCGGTGAATTTAATGCGGAGGAGAGAGAAATCAAATGTGCAATGAAACTATGACACGTGGCAAAAAGCAAGCTGGCAACAGCTGTTGAAAGGACGTGTGCCAGTAATTTCGCGGCCACGCGCCCGAAAAATCGCTCCCACGCGCCTGAAAAAGCGACTGGAATGACCATGTTCTGTCACGTCACCATAACTTCCTGCACGTCCTGACACAGTCAGAAGAAACCGTCGCACGACGTTTCAGAGGTTTATCTTTTCACCAACTCTTCGAATTTCAAAATTCAAACTTCGAAAGTATTAAAAAGTAAGCGGGAAAATACCCCTTGCCCTGGCAAACAAGTAACCGTAAGACGGATGCGGGTACAGTGTTAAGGCAAAACCCTTCACATACCTAGCACCCGCAGGGAATTGAAGCCAAGAAAACCTTGGCCAACAAGTAACCGTAAGACGGATGCGGGTACAGTGTTAAGGCAAAACCCTTCACATACCTAGCACCCGCAGGGAATTGAAGCCAAGAAAACCTTGGCCAACAAGTAACCGTAAGACGGATGCGGGTACAGTGTTAAGGCAAAACCCTTCACATACCTAGCACCCGCAGGGAATTGAAGCCAAGTATACCTCGGCAACCAAGTAACTATAAGACGGGTGCGGGTACAGTGTAAAGGCAAAACCCTTCACATACCTAGCACCCGCAGGGAATTGACGCCAGGAATACCTTGGAAGTAAAGTAACCGTAAGACGAGCGTAGGTACAGTGTTAAGGCAAAACCCTTCACATACCTAGCGCTCCGCTGGGAATTGAAACCAAGAAGGATCTTCTGGGCAATGCTTGCGGAAACGGAAATAACAACCCCGCATAGCGGGAACGTCGAGAACTACGTTGTTTGAAGCTCCAGGATGGAATTGGTGGTTTTAACATAATTGATCACTATGTTCAAAACTACCAAAACCTCACGGAGAATCCACACAAGTGGGACTCAACGCTCCTGACTTGCGAGGAGGTTACAGCCTACCCGCATCATACCCAAAGACCAAGCAGGAAACTCGGGAATTTCTGCAAGTGACAAGGACTTCCGCGGGAGGAATCCCCATGGAAAACCTTAAAAAACCCTTTTCAAAACCCTTTGCTTAAGTCCAAAAGTTCACCTCACTTTATTAAACACTCATGAGAAGAACATTGGACTGGGGGGACTTGAAGAGGTAGGTCCCAGCAGAGCCCAGTTGGACCCGCAAGACTCACCTTGAAGAGGAACGTCTGCGCAGAAACCAACTGGATCCGCAGGACCAACCATGCTCAGAGACGTGACGTCCTTACGCGCAGTACGCAAGCTGGTCCCGCAGGAAATGCCTCCCAATGGTGAAGGACTCCGCCTGTCCCCGCAGCCTCGGATACAAGCCATTAGAGAAGGCCACCCGCGCAGCAAGGCTACACGCACAAGGCACTTAGCTCACTCAGTGTCACCTGAAGGAATGAGCGAAGCCGGGAACAATCCCGCACAAGGGCGGGAGGGGGAATACTCTCGCCCAAATAAGCCAGTCCGTACGATACGGGAAGATCTTCTGTACTATACCTGACGAGGTATGGGAAAAAGATCTGACTAAAGATACGACAGCTTATGGACAACAGTATGGCGAGCAGCATGCTCCTACACTATATGTCACTATTAGCCGCTGCCTACTCACCAACTACTGCCATACCACGTGCGTAGCCGTCAGTTGGTGGAACAGGAATAGTGTACAGCAGGCCTGGTCGCTATCAGCCGCTACCTACCCACCAACTACCAGCAGGGCACGTGCGTAGGCTACTGTTGGTGGAACAGGAACACTGTTGCAGCCGGCCATACCTCTTTGGAAACCTACCTTCGGCTATAAATACCACAAATGGTATGACCATCTCATCTTATCATATCTTACTACATTATCATCATATTATACCTGATATCTGCTCTAGCAATCTCTTAATATACTTTTATATTTAAAGAGCAATCTAGTCTGATTCTCACGCCGGAGGGTGGTCACAAGGAGGAACCCCCCCCTTCTCAGTGACGAGCTCACGGTGTCTGTTTTGCAGGTTATCAGAAGAACCATCTTCCAAGGGTCTAACCCCTCGTGGGAAACATCTCTCCAACCCCCAGGTTACCAGTAACCTGCCCGGGGTTCGGTTAGTGTTTCTTCAGTTGTAAAATAGACATAAATGAAAATTAAAGCATATAATGATAAGGATACGGTTGTACCATACAGTACAAGTAGTTGATGCATAAAATGTTGTGGTGTGTAGGATTACGTACCGATGCATGATGGAGTGGTGGCAAAGGCAAGATGGGAGGCTGAACAAGTGGAATTAAACGTGTCTTTACACTCCGAGTTAGCCAGATAGATGATCATAATAATGACAAATTTCGCCTTTAACTTTCTTCTTTTTGTACAATTTCTAGCGGTATTTCTGAAAAGGTAAAATTGTAATTAGTTAGATTGTTTCCGGGAACACCTTTTGTAATTATGGTTTTATGAAAGATATTACACAGAAATGATATATATTTAAGGAAAAAAAATTTAATGGCCAGCGAATAAAACTCGGTTACCCTGTCCACCCAGGGTAATCCAATGACAAAAGGTGACCCTACATGTTCTCGATCGTAGATAACATTGCAGGGGTGTTCACTACTCGAATTGGACTTGAAGAACTCGAAATTAAATTCGACTCGCATTCGAATTTGAAAGGTTGAATTCGATTTTCAATCACTCGAATTTGATCCAGTGCAAATTCGAATTAGTAATCGAATTTCAAATTGAATACGAAATTATTATTTTAAATTCGATTCGAATTCAAGTTATGCCTTTTATTTTAATTATAAATATGCATATTTATTAAAAGATAATTTACCGCTATCTTTTTAAATTCTTAACAAGGGAATTGAAAGTTCATCATTTTGGTTATTAATTAATCTAATTGGACGTTGTTACTTAGATTATTTATGATTTTATAACTTTTGATGATTTATTTGTTTTATAGACTTATATATTTTTTTTTGTTAAATAATCTCAAATTTGTAGTGGTTAATGTAATTAGAACTAAAAATAAATTCTTTAACTAAACTCGAATCGAATTCATTCAAATCGAATTTGTTGAATTTATTTTGAATTCGAATTCAGCTTCGAAATTTATAAAAAATTTGCCCCCTGTACCAGCCTAAGACCACCATCTTATTTTCTAAGGAAAACCTGCTGCACGAAAACCTATTGTGGTAAAACCCGGTGGGGATCGGATTCAAACTTGAGATTGCTAAATAAGGGATGCAAGATTGCTTGAACTAAGAACTATCTATCTAGAATTTTTTAACACAAACTGGTAAACAAATCATTCCTAGTATTTTTAACACGAAAACCTACTTTGGTTGATGTTGGGTGTAGATTTTTATCCTCGAAATTGAGCCTAACTTTAGGATGTTGACTTGAGCTGTTATTCTGAGGAAGGTACGTTGACTAATTTAATTGTCCTATATTATCTGATTGTTTTGCAGATAAGAGCACTGGTTAAATATGTTTATAAGAACGTGGATTGCAACAGAATGCTACTTGAATTTCGTCAACAAACAACGTGGGCACTAACGGCATGTTGAATAAATAGTCTAGGGTTTCCGGAATAATCGGAATAACAGTTGTAATCTTCTTATTATATATTGAGCTGATAGTATCGATAGGACACACACAACTCACTTGTTTAGCTGCTAGTACTCATTGTATCACTTAGCTCACGATTACTAATCAGCTCCAACCTTTGTAATCACCGATTTCGTTATTAATAATATTGACGGTGATAGTTTTCACCATCCGGGGGTTTTTTGTGCAGGAGATCATAATAATCAAGCGTAATTCGACCAAAAGTTAAGTTCATAATCTTTAACCGAAGAGATTCGACTAAAGATTACGTTGTAAACTCTTGACCGAAACGAAGATTATCATAATCAAGGGTTTTTTCCCTCGTAATCATATCTTTGTGTTCAATATCACCATCATTAAGCACTTCACCTCACGCACTAATTTGATCAAAAATTGCTTTGTCAATTTTTGACCGAAACAGTTGACACTTGACACCCATGTCGTTTATAAACAAATAAACAGGTTCTCATAATGCTTAGTATAGTCATGAAAAACTGAATAAAGTATAGTTGTATTATTTTTCACGATACAACTGAATGGTAAGTTATTTTTTAACATTAAGATACAAAAGAATTTTCATAATACACACCAATTCACATATTGCACCCTATATACGATTCGATATTAAACTTCAACTATATCTAGACACAGTTTCATGTTTCTTACACTTCTAAGAAGTTAGAGAACTTCCCAAAAATACGAAAAAAGAACTAGTCACACACCTTATAGTTGACCAACATCTATCCCAATCAAAATCAATATAACTAATAATCCAAGACCATTAGGTTTTCCAATCAAAACCCTTTTCACCAAGTGATTTCTTCAAATACTTTAACAACCAAAGTGCAACATGTAATTGTGAATTTAAAGGTTCATGTATGAATAGACTCAAGACAGAATACCCAAAATATATCAAGTAAAGAGGTAAATGTTGAAAGTATAACTCTTGTTTGTATATGTTTACCACTTATTCGAGCTACCTTTGTGCAGGCAGAAATCGTCATCTTGACCAATGCTTGTTCGGACCAATAGAAGACAAAATATTGACATGAACTGAAACTTAAACATAAATAAGTGATATGCATTAAACGATAATTAACATTGCAAAGAGGCAACATGTCATTGTGAGAAAAGGTTTGAAGGCCCCTCTCTAGAGACCGTAAAATGCAATGGAAAACTAGTCCGACATTACAAGTCATGCGATTAAATTGCTAGAAGAATAACACTAAATGGAGAACGTTATTGAAACAGCAATGACCGGTCCCTTAACCTATAATAATTCCCTCAAGAGTCATTCAATCTGCTATATCACAATCTAGAAATATAATAACTCATACACACGTTAAAACATGATAGCAGTTAGGAAGGACAATTCATCATAATGAAGCTAACACTTATATATGTTTATTTATTATAAATTTATTTTTTCAAATTAAAATCTAACCTAGTCCTAGACTATATTCAAATTTCTCTCCATTAGACGGTTAACAAAGTTAATATAACATTTTTATCTGAAGCCAACGTGAGCCCGGCTAAAAAAACATAGTGTAGCCAAAGTGGACTAACGGGACTCTTCAAATTTGAGGAGTACGATGATCTTAACATAAGAAGTCATCGTTTTTTTAAAAAAAAATTGTACGATATAGTACCAAATATTAGCTGTTTTGTTATTAATTATAATCATTGTTATAGGGAAGTTGGGGGTTGAGTTCTCCATCAACACAGGTCCACTCTATATTGAATAAAGATAAGAAACGTGAAAGGGATGGCATTTACTTCTATATTTTTATCGGTTAATCTTGTAAATCTTATACATGATTTCAACTTTTCAAGTCATATATAACGAAATGCTTTCTTTCTGTGAGAGAAATTATTTTTTATGAACATTAACCCCTCCTATTCTTATGCTCAACCGTGGGTCATTTTCAAGAATACAAAAAATTCCTAGACCTAAAGCGTATAAAAAAATGGATCCTAAAATACAAACTTAAAAACTCATATATATTTAAGATAATTGTAATAACTCGTCTCTCAATTCTTCATGATCTTCCTGGATACATGTTTCATGTATGATATACGAGAAGATTGACCAGCAACATTCTGAAGCTGCTCAAATTGACCCATCCATGATTTTTACCCCGAACTTGTTCTATTTTACTTATAGAAACTGGATTACTTACACGGGTATCATCTAAGACCTCATACTCTTTTAATGGTAAGATCCCCTACGTTTTCTCATCATCATTTCCCTTACCCTCTTATCAAATTCCTCTTGGGTCATTAAGAAACCCCCATCTTTCACCACTTGTCATCTCTTGGTAGGTCCCAGCAGAGCCCAGTTGGACCCGCAAGACTCACCTTAAACAGGGACGTCTGCGCAGAGACCAACTGGATCCGCAGGACCAACCATGCTCAGAGAAGTGACGTCCTTACGCGCAGTATGCAAGCTGGTCCCGCAGGAAATGCCCCCCATGGTGAAGGACTCCGCCTGTTCCCGCAGCCTCGGATACAAGCCATGAGGGAAGGCCACCCGCGCAGCATGGCTACACGCACAAGGCACTTAGCTCTCAATCGTTCAGTGTCACCTGAAGGAATGAGCCAAGCCGGGAGCAATCTCGCACAGAGGCGGGAGGGGGAATACTCCCGCCCAAATAAGCCAGTCCGTATACTGAAGGATCTTTTACTGTACCTGACGAGGTATGGGCAAAAGATCTGATCAGAGATGCGACAGCTCACTGACAGCAGCATGGCAGACAGCACGCCACAGCACTGTGACCAATAGCCGCCGCCTACCCACCAACTCCTGCCATACCACGTGCCTAGCCTGTAGTTGGCAGAAGAGGAAGAGTGCACGACACGCCTGCTCTGTGTCAGACGCTACCTATCCACCACTCACAGGCAGGGCACGTGCATAGGTTACAGTTGGTAGCGTGTTGGGCCGGCTAAACCCCTTGGAAACCTACCTTCGGCTATAAATACCACAAATGGTATGATCATCTCATCTTATCATATCTTATTACATTATCATCATAATATACCTGATATCTGTTCTAGCAATCTCTTAATATACTTTTATATTTAAAGAGCAATCTAGTCTGATTCTCACGCCGGAGGGTGGTCACAAGGAGGAACCCCCCCCCCCTTCTCAGTGACGAGCTCACGGTGTCTGTTTTGCAGGTTATCAGAAGAACCATCTTCCAAGGGTCTAACCCCTCGTGGGAAACATCTCTCCAACCCCCAGGTTACCAGTAATCTGTCCGGGGTCCGGTTAGTGTTTCTTCATTGGCGCCATCCGTGCATAAAGCTAGAACTTTATTTTTCTCCAGTTTTTTCAAACTTCTACAAAGATGGTTAGAGAAATTCCGGTAACCACAACCCCAGCTACTAGGGGGAATACCGGCAACACAGTTTTTACGAACACTACCCCGGCTACCGAAGCCGGGGCAAGTGAAGTAAATTTTACGAACACTACCCCACTTACCAAAGCTGGGGCAAGTGCAGTAAATGATCGCCTACTGGGATCCACCGATACCCAGTTTGAGAAACGAAGGCTCCCCCGCCAGACTCTCGATGAAATTAAGGCATGGGCGGAGGCACGACAAAAGGAATTCCAGGCTGAGTTGGACGAACGCTTGCGTTCCGTACAACAGGCCGACGAATTCGAATACTGGGAGGATGACTCGGAGGAATCCGACTCCGACGCGAACCCTCGCCATAGGGCAAAAGGGAAGCGTAAGGAAACGGAATTCCAACCGAAAAGGCATTTTGGACAAGCCTTCAAACCAAAAAGCACAGGTGGAAGTCCACGAGACTTCTCCAAAACGTTCAGACCAAACGTTGCAAATGCAGGAACGTCCAAGTTTGCAAGGGACATTGCGGAAGCAATCGCCCCAAAGAGTGCCAAACAAATGCCTAACATAGGCACATATGACGGTTTATCTGATCCAGACGATCATTTGAACAGGTTCATAGCGGGGGCAACCGTCAGCAATTGGACGGAACCCACGTGGTGCTACATGTTCCAAATGACGCTTGTTGGGGCTGCTAGAGCTTGGTTTGATCGTTTACCGGTTAACCACATTTACGACTGGGCTGACTTCCAGCAGAAGTTTAGCCAACACTTCAGCCAGCAGCGAAAGTATACCGAGGAGCAATGGACAATCCTCAAATGCACACGGGAAGAAGATGAATCTCTGCCAAACTTCATCACTCGCTTCAACTCAAAAAAGCTAAGTTTGGGCAATATCAGTGAAGATCTTGTTCGCGCTGCCTTCATCCAGGGCGCACATGACCCAGAGCTCATCCGCACCCTAACGGGTAAAGATGGCATGCCATCCACATGGGATGGCATCATGACAGCAGCAAAACGCTATGCGGAAACAGAGAAGCAACTGGGTAGAGATCTCCCACAGAGCACAAACCTCTACACCCAGAGGACGAGAGAAGACAACGTCCTCACCGCCCGACTAAATAAAAAACGAAAGCTAGGTATCTGGCAGTCAAGGGTAAACTTTGACACCTCATCCGGCTTGCAAAATCGGTTGGGCGGAAGGGATAATGTACAGTCGCACCGGAACTCCAGATGGACGCCACTCACCAAAAGCGTCACTGAGATATTCGCCACTGAAGAGCTCCCATGGCCAAAACCTCCAATAATCCGACATCGTCACGATGCAGATCGGAGCAAATATTGTGACTTTCACAAGACAAAGGGCCACAACACGGAAGAATGCATAGATGTAAAAGATATGGTCGAAGCATTTGTCAGAGATGGGACGCTCGCGCACCTCGTGGCGTAATAAAGGCTGAGCAAGCGGGTGCGTATAGAACCCCAGCTGGGGAAAACACGAATCAATTCCAGCTTCAAAATCGAGACTACATGCTGCGTAAAGAACGAGATCCCGAACCAGGTGCGTATCGGCTCGATGGCACTCCCATCCCAACAAGGAAGGGAGCTCATTTACACAGTTTGCATGTAAATCAATTCCAGTTTGTAAAGAAAAGAGCCACTTCTAATGGAAATGATTCTCTTTTAAGAATATCGAAGCTGATGATTTTACATTTATACTTTTCTGGACACTAATATGCCGGTTTTCACCGCATAATTACGTGAAGTCATTGCATGGGAAGGCGGTCCTACCCGCACGAACCCAATAACGTGACAAACCTTCACGCAGGTCAGTTGAAGGGGAAAAAGTTCAGCACCCAAAAATGAAAGTGCCGGTCTATCCGCATGAATCATTAAGGAAACTGAATAATAACCTATCAACAACCGCGCGTCGAACGGTTAAAACTATCCAACACTGGTGACGGCATTCACATTACGTGAAGTCGTTGCGTGGGAAGGCGGTCTTACCCGCACGAACCCAATAACGTGGCAAACCTTCACGCAGGTCAGTTGAAGGAGAAGAGTTCAATTATCCCATTAAATGAAAGTGCCGGTCTATCCGCATGAATCATGAAAGGAAAATGAACACTAACCTATCGACAACCGCGCGTCGAACGGTTCAAAACAAAATTCTTAAAAAGGGTAAGAAAAACCTACACGCAGGTCAGATAAGGGTAAAGTTTTGCCATCCTACTAAGTGCAAGTGACGGCTCTACCCGCACAATCACGAAAGAGGAAGCAAAACTTCACACCTATCATCAACCACGTTCAAAGGTTAACTTATCCTCAAAAGGTAAGAAAAACCTACACGCAGGTCAGATAAGGGTAAAGTTTTGCCATCCTACTAAGTGCAAGTGACGGCTCTACCCGCACAATCACGAAAGAGGAAGCAAAACTTCACACCTATTATCAACCACGTTCAAAGGTTAACTTATCCTCAAAAGGTAAGAAAAACCTACACGCAGGTCAGATAAGGGTAAAGTTTTGCCATCCTACTAAGTGCAAGTGACGGCTCTACCCGCACAATCACGAAAGAGGAAGCAAAACTTCACACCTATCATCAACCACGTTCAAAGGTTAACTTATCCTCAAAAGGTAAGAAAAACCTACACGCAGGTCAGATAAGGGTAAAGTTTTGCCATCCTACTAAGTGCAAGTGACGGCTCTACCCGCACAATCACGAAAGAGGAAGCAAAACTTCACACCTATTATCAACCACGTTCAAAGGTTAACTTATCCTCAAAAGGTAAGAAAAACCTACACGCAGGTCAGATAAGGGTAAAGTTTTGCCATCCTACTAAGTGCAAGTGACGGTTCTACCCGCACAATCACGAAAGAGGAAGCAAAACTTCACACCTATTATCAACCACGTTCAAAGGTTAACTTATCCTCAAAAAGTAAGAAAAACCTACACGCAGGCTAGATAAAAGTTAAAGTTTAGCCATCTCACCAAGTGCAAGTGACGGTTCTACCCGCACAATCACGAAGGAAGAAGCGAAACTTTAACCCACTATCAACCACGTTCAAAGGTTCTTATTCTAAACACTTGGAAAATTGCTAATTTAAACTAAGTATGCAAGTCATAAGTTTATAAAGCAAAGAACCCAAAGAAGGAAATAACAATCTTATACGCAAAAAGATTAATATTTCAATGATATATTACAACAGTGGCCGGGTAACTACCCGCCTAAAAGAAATCTATACAAAGCTAAGTCTATCCTAGCGGTGGGAAGAGATCTTCAGGATCAGGCTTCAGGGCCACCTCCGCTTGGACCAGCACCGTCTGAGCGTGACTGCCCAAGGAAAGCCTTAAGGATGTTTAGCCCATCATCAGCAGCAGCAGCTTCGTTCACCTTCTCCACCACTGGATGCGGGAAGGCAGCATACTGGTTCACAGCTTGGTCATAAGCAGCTTCAGTATTAACATTGAATAAAGGGAAGTTGGAGGGCGGAAAGCCTCTCTCAGCAAACCCTAGACCAAGCAGGAAGCCAGTCTTCTGCCCATCCTCATGAGAAGCGTTGAGGGCTGCGCTCATTGCATCGTCGTAAGAGGTCTCTGAAAGGACCCGACGCACAACCTACAAAAGAAAATTACAAGTTAGAGCATTTAATTGCGAGCGGAAAGCGTAAAGAAAAAGATAAAGATACCTCAGGCAACGCTTCTCGAAGTAGCCATTGGAGGGTAGCTTGCACTTCGTCACGGGCGCGTTCGGCTTCGCTTTGGTTCAGATTGGCAAGTAATACTTCCTTTGCGGCAGCCTCTTCGACGCCCTTAAGCTTCCGCTCGGTTTGGTCAAGCACCCCCCTCTGGTCAAGAATCTCTTGCAGCTTCTTGGCGTCTTCCATTGCCAAGGCGTCATGAGCATGCTGAAGAGCCTTTAATTTGCATTTAAGCTGCTCATTCTCTTCGCGAAGTGGCTCAGCAACAGCTTCAGCTTTGGCAGCCCTCTCAGTTGAGTTTCGCGCAGTCTCCTTGGCCAGCCGAAGCTGTTCATTCACAGCTTGGGCAGCCTTGGAGCGGGCCTCGTGGCGCAGGTATAGTGGCAGCCGCTGTAGTAGCCGTTGTTGGCACCGCCTCCTCAGCAACAGTAACCGCCGGCTCCGTGAAAGATGCTGTAAAAATTGCACTCACGGCCGGCGGAGACACCTTCGCAGCTGGAACAGCCTCAGGAAGGCTGGAACCAGCGGAAGCAAGCGTAGACGCTTGGGTCGACGCCTCGGGAAGGCTGACCGAGCCTACCGTCATTGGCGGGGGAATACTTACTCCAACTCCACCCTGGAATGCGTCAACATCCGCACCTGCACGAGCAAAAGTGTTAGAAAAATTTATTCGAAACAAATCTAGACAAGAATTATGGGGGTACTTACGGGGTCTCTTGAGCTTGAACGCACGGACGAGCGGGGGCGAACCCGATGGAGCCGGCCTCTTAACACCGGTAACCGTCGTCGTCGCTGCCTCCCCGGAGGTAACACCTGCAGCCTCCGGAACGGTGGTCTCTTCACCACCGGGCTTCCCCGCCACCTCTGCATTATCTGACTCCGAGTCAGATAGGACTACCGGGTCGGCCGTAGAGGCCACCTTCTCCTTGCCTTTCCCGACGGCAGCCTTTTTCTTCCGCACCAGTGGAGGACCTTCTGCGGATTCCTCAGAAGAAGAAATGTCATGAACTCCAGCAGCAGGCACAGCATTGAGAGGTTCAGGGTAGAAGATAGGCTTACCTGGCCGTCGGTGGCTCAGGATCTCTTGGCCTGGCGGGTAAACCTCCACGAACCGACCCGCGGTCTGCTCTAAGATGGGCAACTCGTTCTCGTCCAGAGCACGAGTACCCATCCGCGCGGGACCATCTTCCTCCCGCGGGTTCAGGAGCGACTGAAGATCGTTCCCCTCTGAAATCAACAAGAAAGTTAGTAAAAATCGAAGTCAGCAAAATGAAACAAGACGTACCATAAGGGACAGAGTTCGAACCATATTCAAGGACGATCGGAACCTTATCCGCATTCGCCGCCTTCCACACCCGGCTCATCCCCAGCATCACCATCGCCGACTCCGGAAAACGGAAAACCGGGGACTGGACCCGGGAAATCTTCGAGAACCATTCCGCCTCCTCGTAGTTGAGGGCGGGAAGGTTCGGAAGCGCCTGGCCATTCTTGAACTTCATGGCAATGGGGATGGCGCGAGCGGATATGAAGAAGAACTCTCTTCTCCAGGAGCGAAGACTCCGCTCGGTGGTACAAATCTTTAAACCCTTGATACGGGTTGTAAGAGTGTACCACCCTTGGATGCACCTCCATGTATAGAAGGTCATCAGGCGATCAACGAGGGGCTCAAGGCCCAGTATCCGGCACACCCACTCAAAGTGCCGGACCTTGGCAATGGCCATGGGGTGCACCTCTGTCAGGTGCACACCGTGCCTCTCTAGGACACGGTACACAAACTTTGTCAACGGAAACCTAAGGTTCCCGTAGACAAAGAATGCAGCATAAACCCCGATCTTGCCACTAGGGGCATCGTACACAGTATGGTGGGGTTCAGGAAACTCAGGCTCGAGAGACTCGAGCATGAACTTCCTGATGATATACTGGTACAGATCGACAGGAAGAGAGCACTGGCATTCGCCAGCAGTCTTCTGGTCATCAGCATCATGAGAAGACATGGTGGAAGAAAGACGAAAAGAGATTTCAGGGTAATGCTTTACTAAACAGAAAAATTCGCCGGAAATTACTTGAGAAGAAGAGATGAAAGTGGAAAGTGTGAATTGCAAATAACCCTCTCCCCCTTTATATAGTAATCGCAATTAATGCGGTGAATTTAATGCGGAGGAGAGAGAAATCAAATGTGCAATGAAACTATGACACGTGGCAAAAAGCAAGCTGGCAACAGCTGTGGAAAGGACGTGTGCCAGTAAATTCGCGGCCACGCGCCCGAAAAATCGCTCCCACGCGCCTGAAAAAGCGACTGGAATGACCATGTTCTGTCACGTCGCCATAACTTCCTGCACGTTCTGACACAGTCAGAGGAAACCGTCGCACGACGTTTCAAAGGTTTGGACTTATCTTTTCACCAACCTTTCGAATTTCAAAATTCAAAATTTAAAAAGAAGCGGGAAAATACCCCCTTACCTTGGCGAACAAGTAACCATAAGACGGATGCGGGTACAGTGTTAAGGCAAAACCCTTCACATACCTAGCACCCGCAGGGAATTGAAGCCAAGAAAACCTTGGCGAACAAGTAACCATAAGACGGATGCGGGTACAGTGTTAAGGCAAAACCCTTCACATACCTAGCACCCGCAGGGAATTGAAGCCAAGAAAACCTTGGCAAACAAGTAACCATAAGACGGATGCGGGTACAGTGTATAGGCAAAACCCTTCACATACCTAGCACCCGCAGGGAATTGAAGCCAAGTACCTCGGCAACCAAGTAACTATAAGACAGGTGCGGGTACAGTGTAAAGGCAAAACCCTTCACATACCTAGCACCCGCAGGGAATTGACGCCAGGAATACCTTGAGAGTAAAGTAACCGTAAGACGAGCGCAGGTACAGTGTTAAGGCAAAACCCTTCACATACCTAGCGCTCCGCTGGGAATTGAAACCAAGAAGGATCTTCTGGGCAATGCTTGCGGAAACGGAAATAGCATCCCCGCATAGCGGGAACATCGAGAACTACGTTGTTTGAAGCTCCAGGATGGAATTGGTGGTCTTAACATAATTGATCACTATGTTCAGAACTACCAAAACCTCATGGAAAATACATACAACTGGGACTCAATGCTCCTGACTTGCGAGGAGGTTACAGACCTACCCGCATCATACCCAAAGACCAAGCAGGAAACTCGGGCATTTCTGCAAGTGACAAGGACTTCCGCGGAAAGAATCCCCATGGAAAACCTTACAAAACCCTTTTCAAAACCCTTTGCTCAAGTCCAAAAGTTCACCTCACTTCATTAAACACTCATGAGAAGAACATTGGACTGGGGGGACTTGAAGAGGTAGGTCCCAGCAGAGCCCAGTTGGACCCGCAAGACTCACCTTAAACAGGGACGTCTGCGCAGAGACCAACTGGATCCGCAGGACCAACCATGCTCAGAGAAGTGACGTCCTTACGCGCAGTATGCAAGCTGGTCCCGCAGGAAATGCCCCCCATGGTGAAGGACTCCGCCTGTTCCCGCAGCCTCGGATACAAGCCATGAGGGAAGGCCACCCGCGCAGCATGGCTACACGCACAAGGCACTTAGCTCTCAATCGTTCAGTGTCACCTGAAGGAATGAGCCA
The DNA here is from genome assembly GCF_021521415.1 of Bidens hawaiensis. Lineage (NCBI taxonomy): Eukaryota > Viridiplantae > Streptophyta > Magnoliopsida > Asterales > Asteraceae > Bidens > Bidens hawaiensis. Next base: position 20,804 of record NW_027498000.1, read on the forward strand.
AGCCGGGAGCAATCTCGCACAGAGGCGGGAGGGGGAATACTCCCGCCCAAATAAGCCAGTCCGTATACTGAAGGATCTTTTACTGTACCTGACGAGGTATGGGCAAAAGATCTGATCAGAGATGCGACAGCTCACTGACAGCAGCATGGCAGACAGCACGCCACAGCACTGTGACCAATAGCCGCCGCCTACCCACCAACTCCTGCCATACCACGTGCCTAGCCTGTAGTTGGCAGAAGAGGAAGAGTGCACGACACGCCTGCTCTGTGTCAGACGCTACCTATCCACCACTCACAGGCAGGGCACGTGCATAGGTTACAGTTGGTAGCGTGTTGGGCCGGCTAAACCCCTTGGAAACCTACCTTCGGCTATAAATACCACAAATGGTATGATCATCTCATCTTATCATATCTTATTACATTATCATCATAATATACCTGATATCTGTTCTAGCAATCTCTTAATATACTTTTATATTTAAAGAGCAATCTAGTCTGATTCTCACGCCGGAGGGTGGTCACAAGGAGGAACCCCCCCCCCCTTCTCAGTGACGAGCTCACGGTGTCTGTTTTGCAGGTTATCAGAAGAACCATCTTCCAAGGGTCTAACCCCTCGTGGGAAACATCTCTCCAACCCCCAGGTTACCAGTAACCTGCTCGGGGTCCGGTTAGTGTTTCTTCAATACATGTTTCATGTATGATATACGAGAAGATTGACCAGCAACATTCTGAAGCTGCTCAAATTGACCCATCCATGATTTTTACCCCGAACTTGTTCTATTTTACTTATAGAAACTGGATTACTTACACGGGTATCATCTAAGACCTCATACTCTTTTAATGGTAAGATCCCCTACGTTTTCTCATCATCATTTCCCTTACCCTCTTATCAAATTCCTCTTGGGTCATTAAGAAACCCCCATCTTTCACCACTTGTCATCTCTTTACACAACTCCACTCATCAATTTCATAATATTTTAAATATTTGTTTTTCATGGATGATATCATCTAAATAAAAAGTTGTTTCATCTTCCAAGTACATCCTATTCACCAAATACATTCACCTAGACTAATATCTAGATGATCCAAATCTTCAATTGGATTAAGCCTTAATTAAATATAAACTAGTAATCGTACCCGCGCGTTGCGGCGGACCGAGTTGATGCCATGTTCTGTGTGTATTAGACATGTTTATAAGATCATTCACATTGCAGGGCAGCGGTATTGTTTAGGCAATAGTACTATATCCATTAAATTATGTTAAATGCCACCAAGTAAAACAACGTTACATTCGGTGCAATCATTCAAAACATTGATGTACACTTTCTTGAGTTCCGGCACGAATTCAAGAAGCAACCAAGTTCTTTTGCAACAACAACACCACCTTCCCTCCTTACAAACGGAGTCCTGAAATAGAATTTCTTCGCAAAGCAAAAAATGAAACATAATAAAAATATAAACAAAAGAAGCAACTATTAAATATTAAGTTATATATGCATAGTAGATTAGCATGCTAAAATTTATATCACAAATGTTTCTAACAGAGAAGTAAAAATTTCAGTTACAACCATGAAAGTCTTTAAACAATTTAGTCAACTATGATGTTTTTTAATATGAAATTAGTTTGTTCAAAACTGCTTCTGGGTTATGTTTCCGTTCAAAGTCCGTATGGGGATATATGTTCACAGGGGTCATTTGTTGGTCTTTCAGTTAAAGGATGATTGAAAATGGATTGCAAAGAATAGCAGGGGGTATTTATAAGAAAAATAATTTTTTTCTTTGCAAAAATAAAGGGCGGCGATAAAGATCACCCAGTTAACCGTTTTTGTTATGAAGCTACTTAGAACGAACACAAACCAGCTGTTCTTGAACTACTTAGCACACATAACATAAAGTGAGATAATTTTCATTTTAAAACAAAAAGAGGCCCTTTTGAGCATTTTGAAGACCAATCCGTTCAAAGTTACTGTTTCAGACCCAATACTGCAAAATGACCAATTGTGCAAAATCTGACCCTTTATCAAGTTCGCTCCAGACTCGTTTACAACCTACCTAACTACCATAATAGACCATAAATGACAACCTAATTCGAAACCGTTGTAAAAACCAAAGACCATAACTAAGAAAAAAATTGTTTTCAAAAACCCTTAACACCACTAATGGTGCTGGTGCCTCCTTGCTTACTATTGAAGTCCACACAGTGACATAGGTGGCCATTATTCACTAAATTGAATTTAAAACTTGACAGCTAAGAATATCAATAAAATGATTGTTGTTCTGTCAAAAGAGTTGGTCGAGTCCACCTTTTTAGTGCATTTAACGAAAACCAAATGATTAGCGCAACTTAACACCTTAAAGAATTCGTTGACTATTAATCTAAATTGATACTATGTTTACATATGTATCCCTACGTCTAAGTGCACGTTTCCACATGACAGACAAAGATACGAAGCTCGTGTGTACTGCTGGTGGTGAGTATATTATGCACATGTGTAATTCATCAGATATCACCTAATCTGGGTAACACAAAATTTAACCTAAGCAGTCGACTTACGGTGTCATAAAAAACTAAAGTGACTAAGTGAGCACTAATATAATTTGACTAACCATTAACAGGCTGAGAAGAAATCGAAAAAAATTCCAGAGATTCGTTCGTTAGTTCCTCATCAACAGCAACAACATAATCATCCTACAATTTTAAGAACAGGTTCAATTACAATCGACTTATCATGATCAATTGGCTGATAAGAGTACAAACTTTATAAATCAAGGAATTTATATGTGTGTAATGTATGTATGTATTGATTGTATGTATCAGTGTGTATTGAATGTAAGTACTCAAAGCATTATAAGTTGCAAATTGAATGAACAGTTATCATTGTGAGAGGAGTTGTGAATTCTTTTTAAATATATATATATATAATTACGTCAAACGAACCTTTAAATAATTATTTAAGTGTCATTTTTCTTGTTTTAGTCATTTTGTGACACCATTGTCATCCACTATGTGCATGCCACGTGTCCGGGCCCTTTGAGTTCGAAGCATATGCAGTTAGGTAAAGGGTCACATTTGTTACCTTTTGAATGGGCCAATATACTAGCCCATGCTTGCGTAAATAATGGGCCCAGTACCAGCTTTAGTTTTTTGGTCAAACACTCAAAACTTTCTCGGGCCCAATAATTATTAAGTTTTATAATATCCTTCTTTTGACTTTCTGCACTGCATCTCAAATTAAACGACTTAAAATATACTAACGGATTAAGCATTCTAATTTGTTAATCGAAATTATACTTTTTTTTTAAATAAGAGAATTGGGTTGAAAAAGTTAGTTGTCATATTAAAATTCAGTTTATGCGTAATTCAATTTTTATTAAAGCCAATTTTGTAAACTATATAAGGTTTAATGTTTTATTTGTTATAAAAAATAAATATCTAAATAAAATAATAAATATATTAAAAATTGACGGTGAGGTGACACAAGTGGTGCTGCTAGTCAAAGAACAAAGTCACACGTGGGGTTGAAGTTAGCTGGCATTCTAAGTGAATAACTGGCATTCATTGTGTCAAATCGTATTTTAATGTCTTCTAATAATACAAATAACTTTTAATATATATATATATTAATATATATATATATATATATATATATATATATATATATATATAGAATAATAGAAGGGATATAAAAGTCTACGTTTTAATAGAAAATATTCAAAAGAGAGACGAAAGTTACACATAATTTTGGAGATCTAAGTGCCACTCAACTTATAATTATACGTTTATACTTAAATAACCAAAATAATCAGAAATACTATGATAATCGGTTTTATTAACCAAACCAAAGAGATTGAGTATAATGCATATGTGGGATATCTTCTTCACGAGGTTAAAGATAGGGAACAAGTCAAATATACCTTTGTCAAGTTGAGTCAATCGCTTACCGCCTTTTCACCAATGAAATTTAAACGACTTTAATATTTATACATAATTATCGACTTTGGATCTTTGATAATGTAGTGTGAAGTTTTTTGTTTTCTTTTCTTTCCATTTTTTATTTTGGTAGGAAAATAGTGCTATTGTTTTACTTTAAAAAATTAAGTTAAAAGTTAAAATGTATATGGCGAATTGAATATGTGGAAACTTGCAAGTTACAACTTACGCATGGGCCATGGCCCAGTGTATTATGGATTCTTTTCCGTGGGCAGTCAAGATGGCCCGTGCCCTGTGAGGATAGTTCAATGCTGGTTGGCCCAGTTAGCCCAATTGAGTCATTACAAACTTTCTATTATAGAATGGTTCGGGTTTGGTCAAAAGACTCGAGCCAATTGGGTTTAAGAAACGGAGGAGTACTCAAACCGATATCAAACATTCGAACTGGCTGCTTGGTTTGAAACCGGGACTGGTTCTACCAAATCGGTTTTGAAGTACGTTAAAAGTTGGTTTCAGTTTACAAACCGGCTTATATAAACTTAGCATTTTTTTTCCAACCTACGTTCCGGTCAAAGTGTCTTAGTTTGAGCAACACAAAGTTTAAGATAAATTAAATTATTTTTTTCTTTGCTTATCAAATGACAATAATACCCATGAAAATTCGGTCCATCAATGTTGCTTATTAATGTTAGTTGTGTGTGTTTAAGGGTAAACTTGAAAATTGACTAATAAATTTTGAAAGTTGACATTTATAATGAGACAAATAAAAATGGAAACGTGAACATTTTCAATGAAACAGAGGGAGTACTATTTATTTGGATGGGGCAAAATTTTACTTACTAAAGAATAACATGTGTTTTGGTATTTATTTATTTTTAAATTTTCCGGAGAACCAAAAATGAGATCGTAATGCTACTGAAATAGAAGATGTCTAGTGCATTTATTGTTAATATATTATGATATAGTGTGCAATATTGCACTATAGGATCATGTGTAGTCATAACTCTCCACCTCTAGTCATTATGCGTCACGTGACGTTCAATCAGAGTTATGGTTTTTACAAAAACAGGCTGTAGTCATAACTCTCCACCCCAGGCATTATGCGCCACGTGGCGCCCAGTCATTATTAATTTTATTTGTTTTTTTAAATACTAAATCATTTAAATACATTAACATAAAATTAAAAAATACATTAAACTTTCAAATAAAAACTAAATTAAAAAAATACATAAATACTACTAATAAAACTAAAACTTATTATATTTTTCTAAAATTTTCGCTCGTCGAGTGGCTTTTAGAGATTGGACTATCGGGTCGTCTTCGGATAGTTCATTTGATAAAACCTCGATGTCTTTTTCCATTTCATTTCTTCTAAGTAGGTCGATGGCGTCCAAATTTACTTGAAGTCGTTGGGTTCCAAGGTCGTGTAAAGCTTGGAGTCGAGAGTTCATTTATTTGAATTGACTTTCCAATTCGGGATTCGAACCCGTTGCCGACGACGAAGCGACCCCTTTCCCCCTTCCCTTGGCCTTGCTTCTTCTACCCCCGGCCGAGGCATCTCGGTAGTATTCACGGCGTCATTATCGCTTAGGTTGAAGTTTCAAGCGTCGGAACAGGGCGTGTCTGGATCAACCGAATACGATGTTTTAGACTTTTTTTTACGCGGACCACCTTCGGCTTTGGCTTCGGCATCCAACACCATGCCTCATTTTGGGTGAAACCTCAATAGGTCTTTCCAAATGCCAAAGTAGTTGAAGGCCCCCCGACCTTATGTTGATACTCTGTCAACGCGTTTTCCATGACTTCCGCGTCCGAGACACCACTACTCCTATTTCGATTCACCTGAGAGAAAACCGTATGAAAAGCCAAGCATTTGGTGTTTATGTCGCCCCATTTCGACAGTAACGAATCTTTTTCTCGACGTGAGTCCCCGCCAAGCTCGTGGAACAACTCTATAATTTTGTGCCAAAATACACCCATTTTTTGATAGTTCGCTAAAAAAAATAAAAACATTACAAGTTTAATGTTTTTTTTATTAAATGAATTTATTAAGAAACATAGATATTACATCAACATAGCAGGTAGGCGGGCAACAAGCTGCGCCGCCACCCCTTCAGCTAAAGACATACCCCTGCCCCTTTGGAGTCGACACATTGCTATGCACAACCCGTTGGACCAAGCACGAGTTTAATGTTGGTTATAAGACATACAAGTTTAGTTTAATGTTTGTTATAAGAAATTTTAAAAAATATATATGTAGTTTAAAAACCTACCGCATTTGGCATCTTCCGATATCGCGCACCAAGCACGAGCACATAGTACGCACTCGTCGATACTCCACGCTATCACCGTCTTTTTAACCCGAGGTTCGCCGACGGGCTTCTTTGCGTGTTTTCTCGGACGTCCGCGTTGGCTCGATCCGCCTACGGTCTCCGGGACGGTTTGTGTCTCCGACACGAACTCGACCTCGGGTTGGGTCTCCGGGATGGTTTGGGAACCCGAACCGGCAAAAATGTTTGTCGTTGGGTTTTGAAAACCGGGCACCGCATTTGGCATAGAGTTTTGTAGAAATGCAAAGTACGCGGCCATTTGCGGGTCATACATATGCGGGACGGATACGGTTGGCGTCAGAGCGGTAGATTGGTTCGGTTGTGGATTTTGGTTGCCTTGACGGGCATATTGACCGAAACCATTAATATTTTGGTTGTTATTCGGAAACATGATGGTATACATATTTGTGTAAAAGATATAATTGGTATAGAAGTGGAAGGAATGTGTTAAAAAAATGAGTTTGGTTTGTTTTTATAGTATAAATTTAATTAATATAATTTTTTTTAAAAAAAAACCCAACGGCTCCTAACGTAAACATGGCCCCAACGGTTTTTTTTTTATATGCATGTCATTAATCCGCGTTTTACTTATTACGTAGCAAAAAAAAATTTTTAAAAAAACCCAACGGCTCCTAACGTAAACATGGCCCCAACGGTTTTTTTTTATATGCGTGTCTTTAATCCGCGTTTTACTTATTACGTAGCAAAAAAAATTTACAAAACACAGGGGGGCGGTGTACCCCCCGCGTTATAGCTCACAACGCGGCACACAACGTGCCAGTACGCTTGGTCTAAAAAGGCTATATATAATGCATGTATTATTATACAAAACATTTTGCAATTATCAATGAGGCTCGGAGGGTGTGTGAGCCGCACCATTAACCGGGGCATATAAATTTCAGAAACACAAACTTTTTTTTATAAATATTAATTTTATATGTTTTTCGGTATTAAAAATAAGGTTATTTGCAATGGTTTATGAATAATTACATGCTCAGAATAGTTTCTGTTTATAATAAATCAGTCGATAAAAGTTTTATCCATATACGCTAGCTAATCGTTAAGGCCTACGGGCCGTTTTACTTTGACTCAGCTGAGTTATTCAAATTATCGAAGACGGCCTGAAGATTATATAGTATTTTCCATGCTTGGTTGGCCATAAAGGTGACTCCTATATTTATTAATATCATGATGATTTTGAATCTATTGCTTCACTCTTCTACATTTTGTAATTAATCTATCAACATGTATGTGCAATTTAATATGTAGGGATATTATGGTTTACCGTTACAAAACAATCCGATTTAACTAGAGTTGTAAACAAGCCGAACAAAATTTAAATACACATAAAATGGAGCTACATGTTTTAGCCTCTATTTATAAAGCTTGACTCATACCCAAACTTAATTCCAGCACAACTCATGTATTTATTCGACTTTGCTTGATGACGTCTTTATCCCATTAAATACGTGGTTCTAGTGTCTTAACAACACGTGTCAAGTAAAACACGTGGCACTATATTTCCATGCAAATTCTCTTATTAAATAACAAAATTCACCCATTAACTAAATGTTACAAAAAATATAATATAATATGCAGAAAGAACGAGATAAGGAAGAGACCCGAGTGAAGGCGGAGGATGTCGGTGCCGGCGAAGGCGAAGAAAACCGGCTGAGGCACCCGGTGATATCAACCATGGAGCCTCTCACCCACGAGGACTACGGTGGTGGAATGTATGGTAAAGATGACGAGAAGCCGCCACCAAAGAACCCGAGGGAACTACCGGCTAGTGTAGCACAAAGTGCAGATGGACCTTCGGAAACGAATAAGACGGAAGCTATGCGAAAGCCGCCACCGTCTTCGGGTGATCGGGATATTGATATCACTGGCCAATCTTACATCCAGTAGTAGTGTTTCAAGGAATTAATTTTTTTTTTCGAACTGTTTCAAGGAATTAATTAGTATCTAGGTTTAGTGCTTCTTAGTTTGTTATGTGCGTTTTTATTTTATTTCTTTGTTTTGGGTTAGTTTTTGTATTAGGAGAAGCTTTTATCATGTTGAACTATATTTTGATTCTGTATTGAGTATCAAGTAGCTTAGTAAATGTGAAGTTTGTTTTAACCATAACCTATACACACAAAATGAATTTATTAACACGCAATGAATTTAAATCATAAGCTTGATCTCTACTTCTTCAAAATAATCTTCATTAAATTCGAAAATTACAATTCTAATGATATAACCTAGCTCGGGTATATATACTCCTTTCAACCTAATTGAACTAGAATACAAAACTTTTAAATAAAATAAAATCAGGGGGTGGGTAATAAATTTAAAAAGACAAGATGCGGCCTGACCTTTCACTTTCTCATATTAACAAATAGGCCCCTCTTCTTTCCAAGTACTCTCCACATATATTACTCTTTGGTCTTTACTCTTTAGGCTTTGCTTTACATGAACCCGTGATTCCATGAACGGTTTGTTTGTCTCAAAATGAAGAGTATCAGTAGGTAAAGTCCAATCACGAAGTACGGATAAGGAAGCTTCATCCAGTTCATAAGTCTGGTTAAAATATAAAGGTCGTTAAACAGTTTGCAGCATACTAGTATTAAGGGTCTTGAAACTTTAAATAGTAGATTAATGGATGTGTGAGTTATTTGTGTTAACTATGTTTGATAGTGTTTTCTCAATTCCGGTCAACTACGTTTCTAATTTAGATAAATAAGTAAAAGTAAATTTAAATAAATAAAATAAATTTAGATAAATAAGTACAAGTAAATTTAAATAGTTAATAAATTAATAAATAAATTCGTTGGTTCTCCTCTCGACTTATTTATCAAGTAATTTAGTTCTAATTAACCAATTAATGGGTTTAAGTACTTGATGAACAAAACTTCATAATGGGTGTAAATACTTGATAAATAAAACTTCAACCATCATAGGCTTATTGAGTCGCCCAAACGACATGCTAGCAAATGTATCAATGTATCAGGTAGTGTAGTAACTGTATGAAGCAGTAGTAATGGTACGAAATATCAACATAACTTCAACCATCATAAGTTCATTATAACTTCAACCATCATAGGCTCATTGAGTCGCCCAAACGACATAGATGTATAAGGTATCAGGTAGTGTAGTAAAGGAGGTATCTAGCAGTAGTAATGGGACGAACGACAATGTTAGTGTAGTAAAGTATCAAGCAATAGTAATGGTACGAGCGGCAAGTAGTGTAGCGAAGGTATCAGGCAGTAGTGATGGTACGAGCGGCAAGTAGTGTAGCGAAGGTATCAGGCAGTAGTGATGGGACGAGTGAAGTAGTGTAGTGAAGGTATCAAACAGTAGTGATGTAGTGATGGCACGAGTGAAGTAGTGTAGTGAAGATATCAAACAGTAGTAATGGTACGAACGGCAAGTCATAGCAAGTAGTGAAGGCATCAACTAGCAGTAATGGTACGAGCAGCAAGGCTGTCTACAAATTCAAATGTTCTAAAATAGGCCATTAGATAGATTATAGAACTCAAAAGCTCACATATGTTGTGACGAGCGCAAATCTAGCTTTATAACGGACTAGGACATGAGTAGAGGCTATCAATACCGTCTCTTCAATCTCTACCTTTGAGTTTAAATTATTTACCATCTTCAATCTCTACTAAAAGGATAAAAAGACAGTTTTAAATAAAAAGAGCTAAACTACTCCTAGAAGCTTGCATATCAAATGAATGAACAATGTCTATCAATGAAAGAAATTAAACTAAATCAAACAAAAACAATTAACCAAGAAAACTAACAACAATATGCCTAAGCCAAAAATCCAAATAAACTGACCGCTAGATCTTCCATGGACCTGTTTCTCAGGGGTCCAGATCACAAAAACGAACACATGGTTCGAATCGGTGTCAAGGTGGTGAAGGATTATCATCGTTTTTAGGTAGTGACGGGGCAGAAGACGACTTGAAGTCAGGATACGAGTACACTCCAGGTGGTTTTTCTTGTGGTTGGATAGATAGTAACTGGCTCGAGTCACCAACAACATCAGCCCACCCGTAATGCGGTTCAGCCCTTTAATCATAAGATAAAAAGTGAGATCAAGTTTAGTTTTAAGTAGCTGACAAGTTTTTCATGTGTTCCATTCATGTCACTTCAACTACTATAAAATGAACATTTGTAAAATATTTCATCACATTGGAACACCTAACAAAATTGGAGTAACTTTTCCACTTTTAAGAAACAAAAAACTTATAGTAACTTTAATGGAACACTTGAAAAAGTCGGTTACTATTGGACAAAGTTTTCCTTTTTAAACTAGCCATTTTCAACCCAACCCGTTCAAACCCGTTACCCAACTTGTGTCAATTTTGTGACCACATCAAATGACGCGTTTTAATGATTAAAATAAAATAGAAAACAACTTACTCATAATAAGTTTCCTCGTCTACTACAATATCCCAACTTTCACCGGCTGTGCTTTTTCCATACTTGTGCACCTTCCTGCTAAAAACCAAGAAGTACATGCATCAGATTTTAATTCTAAATAGCATTACAAAACTAAATAAAACCTATTATTAATTTGTTTTATAATCATCACATTAATATTATACCCGTTTCCAAAGTGCTCTTCACCCCATGTCCTTGACCAACCTGATGCATAAATCGAACATCTTTTTTAGTAATAATGATAAGTGTTTTTTCTAAATAAAGTGCAAAAGTATGGTCTTTTAGTTCTTGTAATTTTTCTAGAATAAAACACGACCTGTTTAACAGAACACGACGCATTTTGTCAGCTCCACATCGTATCTTGCTATTTTATGTAAAAAGCCACAACTAACAATGCAACAAATTCACTTTTATTTAAAAATTTCATTAAATGTCATGTTTTAATGAAATTTTCATTCTTAGAAACAAGCAAGGAAAATTTTGTCAGCTCTACACAATAACTTGCTATTTTATGCAAAAGCCCACAACTAACATTGCAACAATTTCAATTATTTGATTTTTATATGAAAGTTTCATTTTTTATAGAATTTCATTTTACCATTTACCTATTTGAACATCTTCTTCGTCATTTAACAAAAAAGATATACAATTGTCCTATTTTGTAATAGGACTAAAGGGCATTTTAGTCATTAACAAAGAATGAGACATACGTTCACCAGTAAGCGATACATGCCATGTTTCTCCTTGGCGGGACCCGATACCCGAAAAAAATTTCTCTTCCCATTTATCTCCCCACTTAATCCCGAATTCGGTTTCAGCCCATTTGTCAGTCCTGCAAAGAAAGAAATAAAAATAAAACACAAGCATTAAAGTCCAAAAAAACAACATTTGGAGACCTTGCAGGTCACTTGCTTAAAACAATCAGTATTAGAAACTTGATCATCAAATAGTACTATTGCACGCTGAAGCTACTCATATACCCTTGATTTGTAATAGAACTATTATTAAAGAATAAATATGTCGTGTGATTGAAGAATGTATATACCATTTGAGAACAGATCCTCTTCCATCATAATGCTCACCCCATTTCTCCCACCATGATTGTTCATTTAATCTACCATATTTATGTGCTCCTTTTTCGGTCCACCCTTTCGCATCATATTTTTCCCACCTACATTAACACAATTTTGTAAAAAAAAAATATGTTATGTTTTATCTCAAATGGGTAAAAATAATATATAAATAACAAAAATAAAAAAAGAAAAAGAAAAGCCAAACAAGGAATTGTCAAATGGATTGGAATTGCCTGAAGTCAAATTTTCTAAAAAAGATTTATTCTAAGATATATATTTATCATTTATGTAACTTGTAACAATATCGTTTATATAATCGTAATGAACACATTAACTATTAGTAAAAAAATGTTAAAACATCAAAGAAATCGTGTCACGTACACGTGGCAAATTTTGACACATTTACTAATTAATGAGTCGATTTGGGGTTGTTTTCTCTCAAACGAGCCAAAACTACATTTTTTGGTTCCATTAATCTCATTTACATATAAATTACATACCAGTTCTCATACCAACCGGCGTTTTCTGTGCCTGATTTTGCTTGTTTTGTTGCACTCCTTTCGATTCTTGCTAAATTACTACAATACAAAGAACCAAATTATTGCATTAAAATTAACATTAGCGTAAAGTGATTAAAATTATAATATTAACCTCCATTCATCTTGGTAAAGAACTTCTCTCCATGTTTCCCACCATGAATCCCCTTCAGAATTTCTTCCAGATTTCTCAACACCTTCATGATCACCATAGGATTATCTTAAAATTACAAGTTTGCCCTTTGAGCCTTTTTCTAACTCTATAACGTCGTTTGTGCGATTAAATGTATTTAGTAAAAGATAGGTTACCTAGCTCTTTGTATCCACTCCAATCACTTTTCTCCCACCACTGTCAATGACATCAAGAAATCCAATTAACGAATCCACAACTGTCAATGATACTTTATAATGTTATTTAAATAATAAATCTAACAAATGAATGATATTAATTATTTCATAAACACCATTTACAAAATTTATAACTTATAACCTTACATTGTTAGAAGATATGCAAATGTCAATTACACTACATATGCACAATTCTACCATGTTGAAAGCAAGAAAAAATTTATTTTGATGATAAATGCTTCTTCTTTAGGTGAAATTAAGGTACATTTTTAATTATTTGTTAATGTCTAAAATACCCTTTTAATAAAGACAAAGAAGAAAGGTTGTACTGATGATAATGAGCAAATAAAATAGGCAATTGTAGTAGTTTTCTATAATCTAAAGCTTACACATAAAACGCCAATTATATAATCTAAACTACAATTAACAAAATTTGTACATAAGATTAACATGATTATTAAAATTAATCAGTACCGTTTCTTTCCATTCTGAAGAGCCATCTTGACTTTGACCACCCATTTTTGACCATCTACATCTTAATCCATTTTCACCAAAATCTTCTCCACTTTCTCTATACCATGTACTACCGTCCACATTCACACCAGATTCATTCACATGCTCATTTAAGCTAATGCCCCAATCCTTCTCGTTTGCAATCCCAGTGTCTATAATTTACAAAATATTAAACAATGATATAAAAAAAATACATTAGCAGACATAATATACCAAAACAAAACACACCCATTATGGCAAATGTCACTAGATAGCAATCAAGTTTCAATTTTGTTTCAATATTGTGAAATTTTTTGAAAATTTTGACCTCCAAACTCTAATTAAGCTTGTGCATATGTTGATGTGGCTCGTCAGTTGTGTAAAACTGTCGACTTGGCGTCCCATGTGTACAAAATTGGGAAGCCATGTCATCAGTTATACACAATCGTAGAGACATGTCAACTATTTTACACCATTTGGTCAAGATTTTTACGAGCATTTCACACCATTGAAACAATATTGAAACTTGAATAACTACAAGTTCAAGAAAGAGTCAAAGATTACCTCTTTTCGGTGGACCGTCGCAAGACTGGGGCCCGGGATTTTTAGGGGTACAGCGTGGAAAGAATGTATCTTGTCTAGAAGACATCAAAGATCTACAACAATTAAAATGAAATTTAAGTTTCAAAATGCATTTAAAGGTGTACCAAATTCACACATTTTATGATCCAATGTTCTCATTTTGTCACAAGCAAATAAATTGATATCAGATGTTAATCTAAAAGCTGATAATTCTGCAGATGAAATTCTCCATTTCTCTACTGCTTAGCAAATTAAATGTTTTTTCTGTTATAAAATTTTGAATATCCAGCAATATCATTATAGAGTATCAATCCTGTCGGGCTGCGGGTTAGCTCGTTATATTGCTCAACCTGAAAACGACCCATATTTTTATTCGTTAAAAACATCAGCCCTAACCCGCAAACACTGAAAAATGTGTAACCCAACACGACCCGGGATATTGTTAAGTTTTTAACATGTTAATCTAATCCGGTTGATACATTATAAAAAACGGGTTGGTGGCAAATAACAATTGTATTGACATGTTACAATTAACAAATTAAAATATATAATAATGCAAAAATAATAATCAAATAACGTACTGTGATGATGCAAAGGGTAAAGCAGGTGCAGCTTGAATTCCAACTTTTTGATTCAATTCAACCGGCCGATCTTCAGCATTCCGACCCGACCCGGTTGCAATCCTCCGGATCGGTGTCACCTTCCCGGAGCAGCAACACCGAACCAAAACCCTCCGCCGTAAACGCACCGAATCCACCTCCGGCCGCCGCATCCGCAACCCAAACGCCGGCGTATTGGACGCCGTGATCGAGAACTCAGTCATGATTAATGTTAGTAAGAATAATGAGGAAATTTGAAGTGGGTTTTGCCCAGAAACCCATAAAAACTAAACCCCTAGTGGGTATTGTTTTGTTTGGTGGTTGAATGGAAGATAGTGTGAGTGTTTGAATTGATCGGAATGGGCGTGTTGAGAATCCCGGTGTTGAAGGTGGGCTCCGCCATTCATGCTCATATTTACCATTCATTTCCTCACACGTCACTTGTTATACTAATAATAATAATAATCTATACTATATATAAAGCATGAGTGAGAGAGGTATTAAACTTGTTGCTTTAAGTATAAACTATTATGCATAAAATTAAGATATGTATAGGACAATTTTGTCTTTTGACAATTTTGCCTTTTAGCAAAAGCAAATTCATGTTATGGTTGATTTTTAATTTATTTAAAAATAATTACAATTTTGGTTCTTTAACTTTAATTAAATATTGTTAATTTTTGTAATAGTTGCATATATACCCCTTATTTTAAACCAACTACTCCAACAGCGTTTAAACGGTTATAACTTTTTCACACGCTAATACTTTTTTTAAAACATTATACCATAAAAATGAGTATTTTATTCTCTTTAATTTGAGTATGGTATTGCTATATTTTTTTCATTTTAAAAACTTAACGTGTTATGTGATTACCATTAAAGACCGACAAACGAATCGGGCGGGTTCGACCGTCGGGTCATGGGTCTAAAAGATTAAGGTTAGAATGTGTCGATATAAAAAATGTTATTTTGGTTTGGGTCGGGAGGAGTTTGGGTTGAAAGGGGTCAAGTGATAACGAAATTCGGGTTAGAATAGTGTCAGGTGAAACGGGTTGCGTGTCAAGACGAGTTCAATGTAGCGTTATGCGTGCGCCAAGACCTGGTTGAGCACGTACGGTCGTTATGTGACGTACTTACTAACACCGGTTAAGATTCCAATGTCGCAATACGGGCATACTATCGCCGGTTACGCGCGTACTATTGTGCAGTCACACACATACAGGAATGATAACACCGTTTACGCATTTGATGTTATGTTTGCGTGCATATCCTCGCCGCATCACGCGGGCACGTAGCTAGTAGAATAGAATGAATTAGCAATAAAATTCATAAACACTGGAACCATGTAGATTTGGTCACCATTATGGATCAAACAATGATAAATATTTTGGTTTTAATGTAATCCAATAAAAACAGTGAAAACATAAGTCACTTGATAAAAAATCGTATGATATGAGATGGAATGGACACTCATGAGTATTACTTACGCATTGGTCAATCATGTATTGCCACCTCATTTCTATCCTTAATTACCCACAAACCATAAACTTACGGGCAACACCTACCCACAAGTAGAGGTGCACAAATCGGGTTTTCTAAATACCCGGGGTCGGGTATAGAACCGGGTTCGGGTATGACCGGGTAGGGTTCGGGTCGGGTATTGTCTCTAAAAATCATACCCTATGCATCGGGTTCGGGTCGGGTATAGAACCGGGTATTCTAAAACCGGGTATTTGAATACCCTATTATCGGGTATTGAAAAAACTCTATTTACGGGTTTTTTCGGGTTTTTTTCCGGTATTTTTTTTATATAGATTGGATTTTTTAAAAGTTTACACTTTTTAGGGGTATTATTCGGGTATTTTTAAGGTATTTTTCGGGTATACATCGGGTATTTGAAATACCCGGTTTCGGGTATTGGAAAACCTCGGTTCCAGGTTCGTGTATTATCGGGTACAAATCGGGTTTTCGGGTATTATCAGGTACAAATCGGGTCCGGTTCGGGTTCGGGTTTTAGTGCCAAAATGCATACCCTATCCATACCCTACGAGTAGGGTCGGGTTCGGGTATTAAAAACCCAGGTATTAGAAAAACCGGTTCCGGGTATTTATTTCGGGTCCGGTTCCGGGTTCGGGTTTTTTGTGCACCTCTACCTACAAGTACCCTAAAACTTTATTAAACATTTTAATTCTTCAATGGTCAATAATGAATCAATGTTGTGTGACAAACATTTGCCATGAAATGAAGTCATGCACCTTACTCACATAGGATTGGGTGGTATTGCCATGTGTTTTGAAAGTCATACACCCTACCCATATGGATAACCCGTCCTCTCGGAAACTCAAAAGTTTTTTTCACAGTAATAAGTGTTCTCTTTAACAGTGTTTTTAGGTGGGTTAGAAATGATAATAATAGAATACGTGTGTGTTTAAAAGTGTATAATACTTTCAAATAAAAAGTAAAAAGACTTTTTTGAGATTATATTGTATGAGAATACATCGTCCATTTCTTTATTCATGATGCCTAATATTGTTAGTAAAACACTTGAAATTCAAGTCTTCATGATAATTTCTGTTGTGGAGGGATTAGCTCTGGTAAGAAAATGCATTGGTTTGGTCTCAGAAGCCTTTCGACTCCTAATTCGGCAGCTAATGATGAAATGGAAGTGGAGATATCACGCTGGTTATAAAGCTTTATGGGTTCGATTTATGGATTCAACTTATTTATGAGGTTTTATATTAAAATTAGGTGGTCAAAGGTAGAGGGTGAACTTGATCCTAGCCCTTTACAAAATAGAAGCATGGGTGAACTTGGATGAACACAAAATGCATATTCTACAACACAACCCTGAGCTCTTGACCTTCGTGTCACTTGATCCTAGCCCTCTACAAATTTGTAAAGTCGATAACAAGTAACTAGTAACTACCAGTGTTATCAAGGTTGTTTTCGTGTTTTGTATGGGTTCATGAATAAGGGTTCCTTGTGTGTAATGGGGTCATCTTCTATGTTCTTAGATTTATATCTCATAAATGTAATAATGTTGTGTATTCCAATATGCGATTAACAAAGTTAGAATGCTTTATCAAGTCAAATGAACACATGTATCAAAATTAGAATCCCAGTCGAATGGAAGCTGCATAAAATCGACTATGTAGTAAAAAGGAGGTAAACTAGACCCTTTAGATACTCGACGATCTCAGATCCGCCAAGCTTGGAACTTCCATAAACTCGGTCAACAAAAGTTATCGGGACCTAAAAGTCAAGAAGTCAAAATTAGTAAGTTACAGATGAAGCTGCATGGTCAAAATGGGTTTGGGTTGAAACGGGTAATGATAGTACCTCTTCAATACGGTATCCTTTTCTCGAAGCCCGAACAATCATCTCCATTTGGAAAACATATCCTTTGCTCACACACGAGCTTATAATGTCTTCAAGCACGGATTTCTTGTAAAGACTACCAAAACAAGAAAATATATATCAAATTACAAAAAAACTTCTAAATATATAGATAATATAAGATTTTAAGTACCGAAATGAGCCCGTCAAGTCTGATACACCAGGCCAAAGAAGAGTATGTGCAAGAACATTAGCCCCTCGACTTGTTAATTTGCGCATCAGGGTCCAACCGTGCACACCCCCGCCTTTTACATAACGGGTCCCGGTAACAATATCCGCACCAGTTTCAATTTGTTTCCTGAGTTTAGCGGATTTTTATTATTAGTACAGTTGGTGTTTTCCGACTCGTTAACTTTTTAACGGATTACTTCAGGCTATGATTTATCTCTAACGAGACAACCTGGTAAAATAGATTAAAGGGAAACGGGCCAAAAGGATCAGAAGGGTATGATAAAAAATGCTCAAATGTATTCTAGTGCATAATACCTCCTAATCGTATTATTAGAAGAAACTGATTTTATTAATATAAATTTTATAACCACGGTTGACATACTGATCATGGAACTTGTTAAGAAAAACATATGGACTTTCACTGAATCAGCAAATAAGTGCCAGGTTTCTATTTTTACACAATTAAATCCCTTAACTTTTACTGTAAAACTTAATGATTTTTAACAGCGTATCCTGCTTTTCTGCATCATTAAATTCTTAACCTTTAATTATACAAAAAAATCTTTATTTTTTGCATCATCAAGTCCCTACACCTTATAAAAAGGACCTTTCCGGTTTTAAAGTCCAAGTGTCTCCAAATATAAAGTCAAGTTTTATATGTGCCAATTTAGTGAAAGGCAATAGGATTTTCCTTAACAATTGACCTAAACTACTTGTACAAAACAATTAAAATTTGTTTTGGGTCAATCTAATCTGGCCCGTTCCCCTCATTTTGTCACCTCTAATTGTTAGCTAGTAGATAAAATTTAAAAACCAAGATTGAGTGAACTTTCTTACTTTATAAAGTGTGGAAGGTACTTTGGCTGTGTAGACAAACATATAACGAAAACAAAAAAAAACATCATAATTAGTTGGCTGAAAGCAAAATTTATAAGAAATAAGATAATGCATGTAATAGATTCCTCTTGCAGGACGTAAATGTGTACATAATGCTTTCATAAACACTTACATGGTGTGACAGATCAGCATCCATGATCACAACAAAATTTCCTGAAGCATGCTTCAGACCATGAATGTAAGCAGTCCCTAGTTAACAAGAGTATCAGTTTAATTTTATGATAATTATTTAAAAATGTAAAGGACAAAAAAACAAACAAGGAAGTACCTAATCCAAGCTTCTTGGGCCTAGCTCTTAATAGCTGCATTAGAAAATTAAAAATATAAAAGAACTATACATATATAGGAAACAACAACACTACACTATGAGATACACGAACTACGAATTAATTTAAAAATGCACATACAACACGGTCTTCGCCATAGACTTGCTGCAACTGTTTGACAATATCTTGAGTTCCATCAGGACTACCATCGTCCACGATTATTATTTCAAAGTCAGCATCCCTAACAACACAACAAAACTGTTATTAATAGTTTTTGATCTTCAACATTTTCGCTCACGTATAACAACAGCACGATTATAAAACCGATCACTAAACAAATAAACACCGACATAAACAATTACATAAATGTGTGATGATCAAATACCAGTCATGATATAGCAATGATTTATTAATCAAAATTCATGAATTCAATTGATTTGGGGATAAATTTAGGGCAAACATATGAGCAGTTCATCTAGATTCAATATAAAAGTATAATTAGACCTAAATTAGGTGAAATTGTGGACAGATCTAGTTGTAATTGGAAGCTACAAAATTAGGTTTATTTAATGTAAAATTAAGTAATCACAGAGTCATCATATGAGTAAACAATTGAACGAAACAGAATAATCGAAATGGATAGAAATAAAGAGAGTAAATTACGGAATGTGTTTGAAGACGAGGAAGACGATGAGAGCGATGTTGAGTCGTTCGTTGTAAGTTGGAACAATTATGCTGTACTTGTTCTTATTCTTCTCTTCACCCATTTGCAGATCAAAAACCCTAATTTCAAGCTTTGAAAGAGGTTGCTTAAATAATGACGATGATCAAAGTAAACCCGTTTGGTGGCTGCCGAACTTGGAAGTCAAAGAGGGTATTTTGACTTGCAAACACGGTTAGGTTTGATTCGGTTAGGTGGGCTTAACCTTAACCGTAACTGAATGGTCGGTTGACCGTCAATTATGAGTTAGTTTCGGTTAATTTTAATTAGTTGTTCAATGTACTTTTTTTATCATTTGTTTTAGTTTAAGTTAGTTCAGTTATGGTGTTCCACACTTTGTGAAGTTTCTAAGCAAAAATATGTTAGCTTCAAGTTGGTTATGACTTTTCAAGCCATGTTATAGATGATTGCAGCGTAAATTTAAATGTTCAAAGTTGGATAAAGAGAGAAAATATTGAAATAGAGGTATAAAATTTGAAAAAACATAAAAATAAAAGGTTTGGTTCTGTACTTTCGGTTATTGGAGACACGTTACATATAGTCTATAACCATAACCGAATGGTCGGTTAATAATATTCACTTAAGCATAACTGTCGTTTTTGTTCAGTTATGGTTAATTTTTTAATTTAAGAATTCAGTTTTCAGTTTTTTCTCACCTCTATTTTTTACTATTTTCACAAGTAAGATGGGTAATGGAAAATCTTGTTTATAACTTTCTAAACTCCATGATTAAAAAACTAGTGCTACTATAAGTACGTCACCTAGCTCTTTATGCAGCTTTGTAAACAAAAAAAAATATGTTCATACGACATTTATCTGTGATATAATCTTACATCAGTTACAGTTTAACACTTATAAACAATATATCTATCTGATTAACCACCATGACATGCATGGTCACATATGACACCTCATATGTCACGTATGATTGGTCAGTGATGTGTATATAATTGGTTATTAAGTTAAATATAAATTACATAATAATTATAATTTTAAATGAAAAGTACACAAACATCGTTTTATAGGTGTGGCGAACTAATAATGTTGTCGGATGGCAGGCTAACAGGTTTCATGTTAGCATGTTGAACCAACACAACGCATATTTATTCATGGGGTTTATTCATGTTACAAACATCAATCATAACCGGACACATTTAATACAATCTTACACAAACATAGTTGTAATCAAATTATAGACCATAATAAATTGAGTTATAAACGGGTTGAGGTTGTTGTAATTCATGGGTTAAACTTGATGTAAATAGGTTGACGGTTCAACCAACTTAACTACACACGGGTTCAACTGTTTAATTAAATAGGGTCCATAGGGATAACATGTCAATCCAAACACGACATATTTAATTACATAGGTTAAACGAATCAACCTAAGCACAACCTTTTTAATTAAACAAGTCAAATTGGTCAACCCAAACACAATTGGTTTATTAAATGAGTCAGATATAACCGCCAAAAACTAACCCCTATTGGGTTTTACTAAAAAAACCCCTCAATATGCCTCGCATAGCTCAATAAGGGGCATATTAAGGGGGTTTTTAGAAAACCCCACCATTTTTTGTCTTATTATGTTTTTTATTTTATTTTTTCATTTTTCTTTTTATGTTTTAAGTTTTAGTTTTGTGTTTTAATTTTGTTTTTTTGTTTTCTTATTTTTATATAATAATTTTGTTTAAAAATTTGTGTTTTTATAACAAAAATTTTTTAACAAAACAATAAATACGTATATACATCAAACCAAAACATTATCATATACAAAGGATCGAGTTTGTACAAAATATATACAAACTATAAAAACGGTGTCGTCGATGCCAGAGGCCGTAAACGCCGCATCGTGAACATCAACGTGGTCGTCCACGTCGTCGCCCTGTCCGCGTCGAACGCCCGACGTGCTCGCCTCGTGGTCGAAAGTAGGTGGAGGTGGTACCTCGTACCTCTCACCACGCTGAGTAGCGCCGACGTAACTGACTATCCAGCCAATCTGACGCTGGCTCCTAATGATTTTATTATTATTATATATATATATATATATATATATATATATATATATATATAATAAAGAGAAGAAAGGGGGAGCCATATGGCTCAATTATTCAAACTGAACATATGTGGCCCGTATTGTATAATATGTGGCATATTGTTACTGAACCAATATGCCCCCGTATTGTACAATACGGGGCATATTATACGTTAATATGGGGCGTATTGCATAATAGTGTAATACGCCTCATGTAAAGTACAATATAAAAGACACACCCCTTAATATGGGGCGTATTGCACTATACGCCCCATATTAAGGGGTGTATGAGGTGTGCCTAGTACAACCCTAACTATTTCTGTCCTGTGTCGCCTCACAGGTTAAAAGTTTACGAGTTCTATACTATATCTTTAGTGTTAAGTTAAACTTATACTCATAACTATACATTCAAACAAAATGAATACTAATCACACTTATATTTTAGTTTTCATATCAACAAATGATATGAACCATATTGAACTCACAACTGTTCATTTAAACTAATAGAACTGGTTCAAAATCAAAATCGCATTTAGTGTTCAGGGTTTAAGGTTTAAACCTGATTTAAGTCTATATTGGACCATGAAATAAGCAGTTAAACACCCTGTGCACACAATTGACTCAAAACGACCCGAAAACTTGACCATTATTCTTCAAAGATTCACAACAAACACCAGAAACCAACAAATCAAACGGGTTACATACGTTACACTGTGACCTAATCTCAAAACACTGAAAAAACAACCTAACTTATACGACATTCAGTGCAGATAACCATAGAGTTCCAAAAAGCAAATGCAAAGTGTCCACGGGTTCATATCGTCTGTTGTCGGCGCCATTAGAGCCACTCTGAAGTATCTAAACGGGAGCAGAGCGTTTTGGGCCTGTAACGGGCCATGAAGCAAATTGTCCCGGTTTGCTTATTGTTTGGTCGTTCTCATGTACCCTCAAGTTTGTCCAGTTTTTACCATCGGATGAACCCTGAGAGTTGATTTATGTATCAGTTGACTTTTCTTAGTCAATATCAAAGTATCTCCTTTTCAACTTAGAAAATGTTTATGTTCGTTCAATAATATATTTTAGAAAAGAATGATTGAATTGGAGTAAAATCGATAAACTAGGGAGTTGACTTTGACTTCACTAGTCGCTTTTTAGGCATAAAAAGAGTTTATTTTATTATTATATTATGAGAATGAACTTATTATAATCCACTTCCAGCTTGAAACTTGGCACAAACCATCATACACTTGTTAACAATTGATAACTACTTTTACATAAAAAATAACAATTTTTTCAACATTGTAAATAGAACTATTTTTTATTTATTCTTCAAATAATCATTATTTATTTATTTTTATTTTTTAAATTATTATTTATTCATTTTCAACTGTTAAATAATTGAAAATTGTATGACAGTACCTGAAAATTCCAGTATCTCATGAAAGCCTTCGATCCATCTTGTCTCAATGTGTAGTAGTTGCACATGAGCTGTTTCAAAACAAGAATATAAATGTAAGGTTGACCCGAGTTAACCGGACACATAGGTGCAATAAACCTAATCTTGAGTACTATTAATGATTAAGAATGGGTTATACCTGGTGGTCAAGGCCAAGGTCAACCATCCACCATGAACAGTTCTTCCCATCCTCAATACGGGGCCCAGCAAAAGACGTTCCCTGTTTCAAGATTAATATAATTAACGATCAAGTCTTTCATTAAATTAATATTATATAACTGTAAATATATCATACCTGGTAAGTTCTTGAGGCCAAGACTTTAGGATCTGTGTATCTTGAAATAGGATTGCTAGCCATAATACTAATTTTCTGGAAAAATAATAAAAAAAAAACAAAAATCATTTTTTTTATTTTCCTTTATTCTATTTTACTTTTTTACTAATTAATGATAATAAAAGAGAAAATTTACCTTTGCTAAAACAGGATTAACCCATTGGTGTTTACCATATGATGTGCCTGCATAATACAGAACTCCATTGCTATCACCATCGCGTATGTATTGAAGCTCCTTAAAACTTGATTGCCTATGTTGGAACCTTAAAAATCGAAAAAGATTAAATTAATAAAAAGTGTCTTAATACAAAAATAAATATTATTTAAAGGATTAGAAAAGGTATAAATTAGATGCATTTGAACATACTTAGGATGACTTCCTGAAGTTGGGAAACCTGATTCCAAGAAAGTGATAGCCTCTTTCACCTATAAAATGAGCATATAAAATATTAAAGAAATGACTAAAATACCCCTAATTATTGTAATATTATTGGGAGAGGGAATGTGAAGTGTTTTATGTTAAAACATGTCGATTTTGGTCGCATCTTATTGATAACGCGTCAAACTAGTTAAAAATGTAGCTAAAAATGAAAGTATTTAAATGGGTCAAAATGTTTAAAAGTCGTACAAAGTGTAGTCAAGTTTTTGTAACCTCCTATACTGATGTATTCAAAAATGAGCATCATAAGGTTAATAAATAGTGTTTGTAGTCATATTGCATACATATTACATTTTTAACAAAAAAAATACTCATGAAATCCCAAAAAAAATGGACAAAAAGATGTTGGCAGGTCAACCCAGCCCGTTTTGACCCGCCTAAAAGTGTACCCATTTTGACATGTTACCCAACTCACCAAATGATAAAAAGTACGGATTTTCATGCTAAGATTGCTATTCTCCATCTGAAATACAAAGCAAGATATTAAAACAAATAATCAATCCAAAAAAACGAACATATGAGAAAACCTCAAGATCACATCATATAATCATATGTTGTATGTACCTTCTTTAGCAAGACCAATGGTAACAATGGAAACCGCACAAGTGGTAGCAAGACTTTTAGTGAGTGAACTCTTGTACCAAAAAGATCTTCGGGTGTCATGTTTGAAAGCATGTCATTAATCGTTTCCCAGTTGGATAATTCATTTGGTTGCAAACCCCACATTAGTATGGCATTAAGAACCCTTTCTTCAGAAGTAACCGTCAAATCTTGATGCTGCAAAATATACAATTACACTATAAAGACATGTTCATTTCTCAAATGCAAGAGAAGTGCCCACAGTCTTAATTAACACAAGATCCCTAAAGTGTAATGCTTTGATACTTAACAGCCCAAGATTATATTGTTTTTAACAAGATTCCATGACTAAGTAAGATAATAAGGGGTAAAAGGGTAATTTTACTTAGAGATAGTTAGTCTAATAAACACAAGATCCTTAAAGTTTAATGCTTTAATACATAACAATTCAAGATTAACTTCTTTTCATTAGATTCCATACCTAAGTATAATTAGAAGTGGTTATGTTCATCCAAATACTAAAATACCAACAATTATGGGAAAACGACTGTCACATTAGTTGTACCGTTCATCTTGTTGACGTGGGCCCCATGGCAGTCAGCAAGATGACACATAACAGCATTCTTAAACATGAAAAGCAAAAAATTTGGAACTTAGAAGTTGAACCCACCTGTAAAATGTTATAAAAGGTTGATTCGTCTAGCAAGACGAAGTCGGAACTAGCCGTAGTACAATAATCAAAGTGCTTTGTAAATATCCGTTCACATGTTTCTTCTATAATCTTACAAGATGGGATGGAGGGAATCACTTGAAGAATTAAGCATACCGAACCCTGCAACAAAGCATAATAATTAGATAACAAATTCAATAATTTAATTACTTGGCCAAAAGTGTCTTCTTCCTTGTCCATTTAAACTTGCGCATAATACAAAAATATGTTCTTGTAACATCTTCATCCACTACTCGATTCCTGCATTTAATATATAGATAAGAGTAATTAATATTTATAATTCATTATTATAAATCCATCTCTCCGTTCTAACACGCCCGAATCCTCACTTCCTTGTACGTTTAGAGTTACACTTCAAAACCACGGTAGTCAAACCAAATATTAAAATAAAAAACCAATATAAAGCATGTAATAGAAAACAAAAAAGGGTTATCAAAACTACCTCAGAAAGACGTTCTAAAAGTGTTTTGCAACAATCTTGATGAAGGAGAGAAACGCCAAATTGATCCGCTAACAAGAGAAGCTCGAGCAACAAGATATTACTTTCAACGGTATCTTCCAAATTTAGCCCACCATTATAGAAGTAATCGATCATAAATTTGAAAGCTTTTGGTGATACGTCTTTTAAGCATACTTCTGAAGAAACACTCTCACTCATACCGTTTGTAAACATCTGTAATTCAAGTATTTTCTTTAGATCAAGTGAACATAAGTTGCTTAGAAACAATTTTACATTTTCCCGATTTTAGCAACTAAATTTTATGCGTGAAACTGAGACCATATAAAAAAATTAACGGGTAAAAAAATTGAAAATAACTTTATTGAAAAGTTGAAGAAAATAATCTTATAACAACTACTTAAAAGTAACTATAAAATCTCGCATTAACTGCCACTTAGTATATAGATATAATAAAATGCCACATAAGCAATTATTTAAAAATAACAAATAGAACATGCTACCGGTTAAACATGTTGTTCATTACTAAACAATCAAATTGCGCTTTGCTTAAAAGTTTATTGCTAATTTAAGAAAAAGTATAACAAACTCTATAACCATAAACTAATAAACTAAATAAACGCAAATGAGGAGTAGCTAACCTTCATAAATGGTAAACTCCATATACCAAGAATAACTTTATGAGACCTATCAATGAGACCATGACCTTCAATGCTAATATCGATATCACTA
Source organism: Bidens hawaiensis (assembly GCF_021521415.1). Taxonomy (NCBI): domain Eukaryota; kingdom Viridiplantae; phylum Streptophyta; class Magnoliopsida; order Asterales; family Asteraceae; genus Bidens; species Bidens hawaiensis. The sequence continues at coordinate 47,338 of NW_027498000.1, forward strand.
AACGCGCCCGTTTGGTGAGAATGTTCAAGCTTTTGCACACTCAGAGGAAGCCGTAATGGAAAGGCAGGCCCACCACAATGAGGTTGAGAATTAGGGTATGATATCTCAACATTCTTGCCAGAATCAAACAACTTCTTGTTGAGTTTAAATCGGTCGATTATATTTTCACATTGTTTTACCAATGAAGTTGCTCCAAACCGTAAGCTTAGATCCCTTAAGGATGCTAGTAGTGACTCTGGAATCTACATATAAATGTAAGGATCATTAGAGGTGAAAGGAAGTGTTTGGATATGAGTTTTGAAGGTCAAAATTGTAATAATCACTCTCTTTTGATACAGTGTTGAACATTATATTAGTACGAAAAAAATTGTTTTGAAAATGGGTATGTGATATGAAATAATCATAACCATATAATCAAATGTAACAAAACAAACCACCAAAGATAATGTTTTAACATGCTTCTAGTGTAAAGTTGTGATAATCTAATAATAAATCGTTTCATTGTTCGGTAAATTCTCATCATTTAATAAATTGCATATATGATATATGAATAACTCTAAATAATCACATAATTAGATCTAACTTGTTGTAACTTGTAACTACTCCTGCACTGATATTTCAAACTAATTATTTCAAACAAATTTGAAAATAAAAAATGAAGATGAATCAATATAGGATAGAAATTTACCTGTGTAAATCCTGTATAGATAAACCGAAGAAAAGCATGCAAAACCGGATAACTCACATCCTTAACCAGGATAACATCTTGATCAACCAAACATAAACTAATATCATCAACTGCTGCAAGGATCACCTTATGAGCAGGCACAGGCTGCTCATCATCACCCACAACAAAATACACATCAGACAACTCCCAATTTTCAAGAAAGCTTCCAAGCCCCTCATGATTATCAAAGTTACCAAACTCATCCCTCAACTCTTCATCAATATCATCCTCCCCCTTATACTCTCCGCAATCAACATGCTTCTAAAGCGAAATATGATTCTGAGTTAACGGAAGCACGTTAACATTTCTATACCCGACATGTTTATCCCAGCTACTAAGCCCAACATACTGCACACTACAATTCGGCTTCTCATCAAGCCACTGAATAACAAGATTTTGAAAAGGGTACCGACCCTTTCCGATGCTAATCAACCCGTCACAAATACTTATCCAATAACTTTGGAACGCAGACGAACAGCATAAACCTAGTCCCGCTTCATCGACAGCCGTGATTCCATCTACCTCGATCTTGAGCCGTCGGTTTCGACGACTACCGATGATCACGGTGTAATGCGGACTATTGTCGCGTTTGTAATGGTAGTGTTGACTACCTAACTGTTCACGAAAGACCACCGTGACATCGTTGTGTGCAAATGCTTCGAATGCAACACAACCTCGCCCCGCTTGCTTAAACCTCAAATCATCACGCCACGCGTATTCGAATGGTGCAACGGTTAGGAACTTCTTCTGCTTCTTCTCCATTGTTTTCCTCTGCTTCAAATTTTTCAATCTAATGAATGTATAAAGATTCAAGTTTCAATTTTTATGAACAATATTTAGGGGTGGTCACAACTCACATGTGCACTTAAATAAAGAATGTGTTTTTAATTTATACACGTAAAGTAATCAAAGAAAAGGACAATAATAATGAGGTTGGAGATATATATATATATCTTTGATTCTTTTAACAAAATGTGACAAGATAAGAACAATTGCAGCACTACTGGAAACACAATTTAATAATCAAAAGCAAGCAAGTTGCTTCTGGGTACATCCCAGACCACAATTTTTAAAACATCTTTCACCATCAATCTGAAAAATATCTTGCATAATAGCCTCAAGTTGAGCTCAAAGAAACGACAAAATGAAATCTTGAAGAAACCCCACGTCAAAATTAGATCAAATTGATTGAAAAAACCCAAACTTTTTACCTGATTCGGTAATATTTGATCGAAATCGGATGAACCCAGGAAGATAAAACCCCAATTTGGTGTAATCGGAAAATCAAGAAAATTGGGGAATCTTGATTTATACGGCGGAGATACGGTGGCAATAATAATAATAATAATAATAATTGGATGACGTGTGACGTTTTACCCGCGTAAAGGTAAAGGAGATCTGTCTCTTCCTAGCTCAGTCGCTCTCCACCCATCGAACGAAATTATTGGGAAAATTGTACAAAAGCATATATTTTGCTCCATGTGGTAAAATAATAATGTAACTAATAAATATTTGGTTCATTGAGTCTTGTTGTTTTCAGGTTTTGTCATAGTTCTCTTTAGGTATTTGGGATTTGTTTAAATGAGTATTGAATTTTTTTTTTTTTTTAGAATGACGGATTTCTTGTGTATAAGTAATCACATTTTTTAACTTAGAGAGTCTCTTGTTTCATTTTGATCAGACTATGTAGTCTTAACACGGCATATGCTAGCTTCAGAGTTTGGCTTGGGTATTCCCAGGAATAACATGTCACCGAATGCCACTTGACAATCATTGTGATGCCACACATAGAATTCTCTAGTGTAACACACGATGAAACGAAACCCATATAGACTAAAGATTCGATCTGACATGGCATATCTCAAATTTATGAGTAATGGATTTTCTTTTCTAAATAACTTATTATTTTTTATATATTTATATTGTTTTTATAAGCAGATTAATAACTATATTAATATTACCATGTGCATAAAAATATAAAAACTTAAGGCTAATATGTAAAATTATAATAATGTAAACGAGTATATAACAACCAATGATCCTTAGCTCAGGTGATTGAAGTGAGACTACCAAAAGCTTTTATCTAAAAATACATAAGGTAATTTTAAGTCAAGTCTTACTAGCAACAAAATAAGGTTTCTAGGTTATGCAATTAGGTTTTCTCACTTACAGTGTGTTTCCTCCTAAAGGCGGTCTCCAAGTTAGACTGATGTATGAGCTTTTCTTTGAGGACGTGCCAGCCTAGCTCCCCTCGGTTGGTCAGTGGTGCGTCAGCGATCCAAATTGTTATTCAAGAAAAAGGTAGGTCGTATTCCATTTTGGTGGAGTGGTAAGGTGATTAGGGTATTGAATAGGGTGTTACGTGTTCAATCCTAGATTTTTAATAGTTCGTAACATTTAGCCGGTCAAAAAATAATAACAAATATATAATTAACATACTTTGTAAACTACTTTAAACTTACAATCTGTAAAAAAATTCAAACTTATAAATGTTTGTTTTTTGTATAAGAGTTTAAAATAATGTGGAAACTTTAATATCCATAGTTCCATACCTAAAAATGACCTACCTCAGGCCTCACATGGGACCGTTAGCAATCAAACTGCTGGTATCATCGTATTTAACAATTATAATATTAAAATAGATGGATAGCAACTACTCCATAAATCCTATCTCAGGTGACTCACTACTGACTCAGAATGATGTGTTAAGTCGTCTTTTCATTTCTATGTTACACAATTTATCCATTTATTTGAAGCATTTGTCATCCTAAGCCCTTCATGACCATTATCTATGTGAATGTTTATATTAAATTATTTGAAACATGTCAATAATGTGGCTATAGATTTAAAATACGTGTTGCGATTTGTTTATGTTTATTGCTAAAATATCTTTGTAGTGCATCTCTTACAGGAGAGAGGTTATAAACACGAGTTATTCATAAGAAGAAACAAATGATCACGAATAAAAGATGTGAAAGAGGGATGAGAGAGAAAGGAAACGAAACACGCACACATATAGAGAGAGACGGTTATCTGGTCCGTTAAAGATGTTCGTAACAGTTGATAAATCTCATTCTATAAAATAAGGATTGAGTGACATGTAAAAATAAATTCGAACTAAATTTATATTTTTAAAATAAACACCCGGAGAATTGCTAGTGAAAACAGCTTATTTTCATCATCTAGTCACAATCCAAGCTTGCATGGTTTAACTTGTTTCGAAACAATTGTTATTTCAAGCTTTTAAATCTTATTAGAGTTGAGCTCAAACATGTTTCATTGGTCAAACTCTAACTGACTTCAAACCAAAATATGAAGCGAATCAATACAAGCTAAACATCAAACATGAGATATGAGTAGTAATCGTTCATAGCTCATTGGCTCATTGATTCATAATGAATTGGTTACAAGAAGGAGATGGGAAATATAATCCTATTACATAGAGAAGGGGATGAGAGAGAAGACTCTCATCTACAATTCATTCCTAGTCTCTACGTTATCCATTTGCGTTCCTTTTAACCTGCAAGAAACCCCTTCACCGCACTGTTAACTTGATGGGCCTCTTGGACCGGGCTACCCAGGGCCGCCCCATATGGGTGGCGGGGTGGTCGACGACCACAGACCCGACACCCCTTTAGGCCTGAATATTTTTTTTTTAAAAAAATTATATTTATTTTTATTAAAAACAATATGTATATTTAATGTTTAAACTTAATTACATGGCCATTAGCTTGGTCTGGTGGCAAAGGGGTATTACTCTCAACCAAAAGGTTTTGGGTTCAAGTCTCATTTGAGACATGCCTAATCCTATTTTTGTACAAAAAATTTTTACACAAGCCAAATTATAAGCAAGTAAACTTATATAAAAATTTAATTGTTTAAACAAACAAAATACTCTTTTTTAACTTAAGTCCAAAAAAAATTTAACCTTGCCCAAAATTTTTTTTGCTTTCTCGAAGCCGGCTCTGGAGCTACCTAGTTGGGTCCATCGATTTAGATCCATTCAGTTCATAACAACTATATCAAAAAACCCATGAGTCTTGCCCTACCTATACTAAACCCATAACTAAATTACACAACTATGTTAACACTAAGTGTCTAGGTAATCAAAGACTCAAAGAGAAGGGTATGAAGTTGAGACCATGTGCCATATCTTTTCGGATTGGGCTTGGGGTTGGAGTTGGGGTTGTGGGATTTTGGGTTAATAATAAAAGAGTGGCTTTGATACAGGGCCGTCCAAACCTCTCGACGCTCGAACTCGCTACTCGCTCGCTTGAAAATTGCTCGGAAAATGCTCGCTCGTTTTTTCGCTCGATTGAAAACGAGCCGCTCTGCTCAGTTCGGTTTGTAAACGAGCCAATCAACGAGCAAGGGTAAGCTCGTTTCGGCTCGGCTCGAATATTTTTAATTTATTTTATATATAATTATATATGAACAAATATATAAATATATAGACAAAACACATAATATAATTATTTTTACCCCTTAAAATTTTTCATATTCCGTCAATTTTATAGTTTTATTTGTTCAATTCAAGTTTTTAGAAAACTAAAAGTTTGTTTACACGATCATTATATCTCACTCTAAATTATTTATAATAAAAATTTACAATATATTACATGTTTGTCTAAAAAACTACTAATTTATTTATTAAATATATTATTTACAACATTCAAATTTGTTTCTTATTAAATTTTTTAAAGTGAAAAATAAATAAATAATGCTCGAAATCGCTCGATGTTCGATCGAAAAATGCTCGATTCGATTTTGGCTCGTTTCGGTTTTCGCTCGGTTCGAATTTCAGCCGCTCGGTTCGGTTGTAAACGAGCCAAGCAACGAGCAACCCTTCGCTCGATTCGGCTCGGCTCGTGAACAACCCTACTTTGATATAACCATGCATTGCTAAATCGGGTTGGGAATAGACAATCTAAAGGTAATACATCACTACATCTTGAATTATTGATAAATCTCTATGACCATCGAAGCTTGCATATTGCATGTACCAGCTACCAACTTACCTAGTGCTAAATCCATTTAAATAAAAGGGAAAGAAATGAATAAAACATAACTTTAAGGTGTATGGGCCTCCATTGCAGTTGCGGCCGACACCACCCCTACTAGCCACCACCACCATCGGCAACCAAGGGCGAAGGTTTACTAGCCTCCCCCTCTTTCCGCAACAACGTTTTCGTCCAAGCTTCGCCACCGGTTTCCACCTCCATATTTGCATTATATTCTTTAATCTTTCCTAACTATCAAACAACACAAAATTATAATTCATTCAATTCCCATAAGGTAACCAACTTAGGCACAGGGCCAGCCCATAGGGGTGGCGGGGTGGTCGACGGCCACATGCCCGACACCCCGTTAGGCCCGATTTTTTTTTAAATTATATTTATTTTTATTAAAAACAATATGTGTATTTAATGTTTAAACCTAATTACATGACCACTAGCTTGGTCTAGTGGCAAAGAGGTATTACTCTCAATCAAAAGGTTATGAGTTTAAGTCTCATTTGGGACATTTTTAATCCCTTTTTATACAAAAAAATTTTTACACAACCCAAAACCTATATAAATATTTTATTGTTTAAACCAACAAAATACTCATTTTTAATTAAGGTCCAAAAAAAATTCGCCTTCGACCCAAAAAAATGTTTTTGCTTTCTCGGAGCCGGGCATGCCTAGGCAATGGAATTATAATGATCAATTCAATTCCCTCGTCCATTCAATTACCTTATACCGTATAAGTTAACGTAACAAGTGACTAATTTCGTTCTCTTCTTCATTACCTAATAGGCTAATACTAAACGCTATCTTAATACCGACTAAAGTATATCATTGAACACATGTTTAACAACATTTCACATCATTTGTTCGATTAACCAACGACCTCACTGAACCTCCTCCTTGATAATATTGTTCTTAGAACCAAAATAAAAATTTCTTTTCCAGTTGCTAAAAGGCCTAAAAGTTTTAATAAACAAACAAAATAATTCAAGGTTGGCCCAAATAAAAGCCCAAGCCCATCGGTAGTGGATCATCCGACATTCACCTATAAATATTTAATCACATTAGCTTCTTGATGAAACTAAACTCTTTAGGGTTTGTGGCCGTCATTCTGTACAAGTGTGGCTTATCTTTAACCATAAACTTGTCTAAACGTATGTTTATTATTCTTCAATTCAATGAGAAAATGATTTCGTTATTTAATCCATGTTTTATTTCATTTCGATATTTTGATTGTGTTTCTTCCTGATTTTTCATTGCTTTATTATTATTATTATTTTATTTAGTTTTTTGTGGATTTAGTGCCCAATGATGAACTCAAATAAATTAAAACGTTAAAAGTAGTGAACTGATCCCATAGAGGGATGAATATTATCTTCTGAGGGCAAATCCACTTCTTGTTTAATTATCTCTTATTTTTTTTTTCGTACGGTTCAGTTTCTGAGTTTGACTATTAGATTTATATGCTTTAAATCTTAATTAATTTTAATTGTTAACAAAGATATGTAAAATATGCTTAATCAAGCTTGTTTTTGCTCACTTGGTAGTCAGTTAAACACAATATAATCTGAAAATTTAAGATAGATAAAAATGAATGCAAATTGCTCTTAAAATTAAGTTGAATAATTTACGAGCTAACTTTACATAAGACTACAATATGCAACTTAACAGTGAAGTCCGAAAGTTTGTGTACAAAGAGAATTAGTGAAGTGAAGTGAGGGCTAAATTTTTTATTGAATTACATGAAAATTTCATGAAAAGGGGTACAAAATATGAATCGGTGTTATGCGGTATGAAAATGTTAATGGTTCTGTTTAGTTAATTAACAGATGGTGATAGATTGTATGTTAATGGTTCTGTTTAGTTAATTAACAGATGGTGATAGATTGTCTTTTGTAGCAGGCAAACACTCCAAAGAACAAAAAAAGAAATTAGGTATTGAAATAACTTTTTATCATATTTTTCATTTCCTTAAATCTAATCAAACCCTTTTATAGACTAAGCAATAAACAACTGAAACATAAAACATGGATGTAAAACATGGGATTATGGACCTAGAAGCTAATAATATGAAATATGCATGCAATAGTGGCGAATGTGGGCTCGTATTTTCGTTAAAAAAAAGCCTGGTTTGTCTATTTTTGTTAAAAAAAATTAGTTCGGTCCGTTTATTTTTGTTAAAAAAAAGTTCCGTTTTCTTATTTTTGTTAAAAAAAAATGTTCGGTTTTGTTTGTTTATGGTTTGGTTAGTTGATTATGGCTTAATTGGTTATAGTTTGGAGGTTAATTATGTTATTTGGAAGTAATTTATAAAGATGGACTAAAACTTAGTAGTCACTTAACCAAGAGACTCATATGGATCATAAAAAAGGGTAAACTAGTAATTCCACATTAGATAGGGACTCAAAAGGTTTATTTTTTAAACCACATAGACCCAACCAGTTCAAATTTTCCTTTAAGGACTCATTATGCCTTCACCCTGAAACCACAGGGACACAACATAGTAATTTTCTCTATACAAAATAACCAATTTTTGGTTATTTGTTAATTCGGTTTGGTTTTGTTGGTTTTGAAGTTGGTTGGATTAACTATTACGCCATTGCTCACACCTGGTTGTAGGATTAATGAGTTAATGTGGGTTGCAAGCAATGAGAATTTGCGATAAAGATTAGAATGCATAACCGGTTACTTATAAGTTTTGTCAAGGGGTGTAGGAAAATACAAACCACCTTTTTTTGAGCCACACACATCTTTGGAAATCTTTAGGCAAGTATGTGCATAATGTGGTCTTCTTGTAGGTGGAAAAGAAGCACTATTGGAGTTTGTCACACCCCGACCAAAGGCGGCGGAACATGCCGGGGTGCAACGATTGCTCATAAGCGCATGACACTATTTAAAGCGACAATATTTAACAAACTCATTTCATTTCACATCATCGAAAATGTCACATAACCAAATATTCATAACTCAAATACAACAAAATATAACAAAATATAGCAAATTAAATATTGTTCAGTTTTGCTAATATCCTAACGGTATTTGTGACGTTTTCTTCACCGAACTCCATAATCAACCTAGATGCAAACCTGTAACATTTCATAAAATAAAGTTTATCAACACAAAGGTTGGTGAGCAATTCATAAGTTTGAACAATAGATATATAGTATGAAAAGCCACAAAACTAGTATACAAAACCATAAATAATAGCTATAAACTTGGATAAATAGTTATCGCTAACAAGTTAGCGACACCCAACTATAAGGGGTTGCCAAATAATTTAGGATTTTATAGTTATCGTTAATTGCATTACGTTAACGACACCTTGCCATGAGGGGTTGCCAAATGGTCTAGGATTTATAGTTCCACCATCCAAAAGCGATAAACACATAGTCAAATAAGCATAGAACACCAAATCGAGCAATTATTCAAGTAAGGTATACAACAACGTTTGTGGTTTAAGACCCAAGTATAAAACATTTAGTTTAGATAAGTTGAAATGTCACCCCCAAAATAAAAGATAGAAAACAGGGTATGAAGTTACTCACATTCAAGTAATAAACTTGAAAGATTGATTATTTGGAGATTTACCGGAATGACGAGTTTAACGTATGAAGCCTAAATAAAAGAAAGTCTTGGATTTAGAAAGGTTGTCTTGAAGATCTTTAAATAAAATAATTGTTGCAAAAACTAATCAATTAAAGTTCAAGGTTTAAAATGTAACTATTTAAGAATTTATAATAATAACCCTTTTAAAAAATGTAAGTTTGCTCAAAATCGGGTTAAAGTATCTAACCTTAATATTTACTTAACCAATGTTAAGTAATAAGGTGGGGAAAATGCTAAAATGCAAGTTCCATTAGGCTAAAGATACTAAAACGGGTTTTTTAACGAGTGTTCGGGTTGTCGGTTCGGGTCTTGACAAATGGTCAAACCCAAAGTCAACTTTCCAAAATATTAATTGTTATGAGATAACTCATTAAAACATACTAACACTTAACCAAGTATGTAGATCTATTGTTTAGAACTAACAACGCACGTTAAGCGAGTGTTCGGTTTTGTCGGTTCAAGCTATGTTATGAGATCAAGTTGGATCCAACTATTCCAAGTACTTAAGAAAATAATTAAAATCAGTTTGTAAACTATTTTTTAAAGAAATATACAAGTCTTGATAGCTAAAAACACACTTGTGTGTCTTAAGCGAGTAAAAGTCAGTATAGTTCGGTCTCCATCTCACAAATAGTTCATAGATAGTTTCTACATGCCCAAATATCATAGAACTTGTATATTGGTTTATAAATGAAGAAAACTTAAATTTTACAACAAAAAAAGTTAACTACAAGTCTTTTAAGCAAAAGTTTCGGTTTAGTTCGGTTTCCATCTCCCAACGAGTTCATAGATGGATTCCATATGCTTAATATCAAAGAACTTGTAAAAATGATTTTTGAAACTCAAATCTAGCAATAAACATGTTTAAACAACATATTGTAACAAAACTAGTAAACAAAAGTTCGGTTTCCGGTTTGGACTAGTTTCGGTTAAACCGAGGTTAGTCTTATACAAACCCACACCATGGAACTTGTAAATAAGATGAACAAACTAAAGGGTTAGAAGTTAGTCATAAGTGATATGTATAATAAGTTGTGTGTGTGTAAATATATATCAAGAACACGAAGTCCTCCATGAAGCCTTGCCTTATGACATTCGAAACTTAACCAACCAAAGTCGGTGAAGTAACAAATAAAGGAAATAAGGGGTGTGTATTATATATATGTTGTACCACCATATTCAAGAGTTAGTAATGTTAGATGAACAAGTTAGAATGAAAGACTATAGTTAGTTTGACTTGAGAAGTCAAAACTTCAAGAATACATAAGAAATAACAACCTTGAATCTATGGAGTTTGAGAGAGTTTTTGGAGATGTAGCAAGAGTAAAATGAAGAAGATGGGTGTGTATATATAGGGAAGGAGTGAAGGGTTGGGTATAAAGATTCTTTTATGGTTTGCATAAAAATGGGTATGTTTAAATGGTCAAACAATGCATAATATAAAAAAAAATATATTTTATATATTTTAAATGACAAGATCCAATATTTTATATATTTGAAATGTTCGGGTTACAAACGGGTCAGGTTTACATAACAAAAGTGACCCGAAATTGACGAATGTCACAGAGTTGGTGGGACACTTGATAACGCCATCGCAGTCGTAAAGCGTTGGGAAGGAATGGTTGTCTATTATTTATGCCACTTGTTGGGTGTTGTCGAAGAAAGAAACAAGACAGTGTTCAATTGGGTCAAAAATACATCCAAATGGAATTTAATAGTTTGTGATATTAGTCTTTTTTTTTTGTGTAGTTTTGTGTCTATGTGCAAGTTTGATGCACTTCTGGGTTAGTATGTTTTACCTACATGACAATTGACTAGACTTATTCTACTCTAACTGCACAAGCTGAATATTTGAATGGGTTAGTTTGTTTTTCCTACATGGAACGGTTTTAACATTACAAGTGCCTTCGTCCTCAACCCGTGCAAGATTCAACTCCCTGATCTGGACTTTTTGACAAATTACAAGATGCATATGACTATTTTCGGTTTGATGAGTATAGAAATGAACATAAGATTTTGATGATTAGGAAACTTGTTATGCACGTTATAATCGATATTATGATTTTCAGCATGTCAAGTTTTTCATGGTGAATGATCCATGTGGAGTCTCTTAGATGATTTGTTATTCGGCTACAATTGTAGCATTTGTGTCAATAGTGTTGTACATATAATGCTTTTAAGCTCGTTTGATATTTTAACATTTGACTTCATAACTGATAAGTTTTCAATAATTACTAGTCTTCCAATTGTTGTGGCCTATGAATGCTCTAGAAGGAGTAACATACCCCACATCATAAAAATCAATGGTTGTATAGAAGTTGTATATCATGAACGCATGGGGGGAAAGAAACGAATTGCATATTTGGATATTAGAAGATTACGAAGACTGTGTTTGGGTAAGAAAAATCGTTACATTTCTCGAGTCTTGTGTTGCAATAGATGACACTAGCTCGTTTCCTTTCCTATTAGATGTTAATATGTACAAGATTATCTTCTATCCTCAAAATAGGATGACACCTTCTTGGATCAATTTGGAAGGGTGCCTTGGAATGTGATGAGTGTACCTATATACAACAAGAGGACTAGATGTTTGAAATTGTTACAATTCACTATTGATATTTTGTTTTGGTGTTTAAAAAACGCGAAGTTCAATTAAATTAAGTGTTATGTTGAAAGCATGATGCCTTTATAAAGGAACACATCAAGAATTAATGACAATTAATGACTTAGTGAAAGTTCATCTAAGAGAAATGATCCAATAGTTGGTTTATGCATATTACTTTACAATTCAGGAGTTTCTTTTATTAACTAGAGTTTTACTTTTACCGGTCCCTTTGAATATTATGTTCTACATATACATAAATTTTTAATAGATAAGGGTTAAGGGAAATTAACAAAATTTTCAGGTATATAATCATATAATTTTGAGTAATATCATCTAATCTCATATTCGACCCCTAATACATGTCCTATATATTTCAGGTTTCGAGAATGCCCGTGTGTCCAGCTCGGGCTTTTTTAAAGCTTTTACAAGTTGATGTTAATAATAATAGTAAAGTGAGGTTAATAATTTGACAATTTGAGCATTTATAATTAGCTCACATCTCTAGATAATTGTCAAGTAAATTCCATGAATGATTCCATGGACAGACTTTCTTTCTAGTCAACAAACAAACACACACTCTCTCTCACACATACACACACATATAGATATACAGATTACTCTACGTAGTAATATAATAGCTGTACTTTGCGATCGATCAATTTCTATCTTTCAGACGCTTGATTGATTTTACACTCTGTGTAATTGACGGATGCATAATTACAAACCCTAGCTAGTTAGTTTCCACATTTGCATCCATTTTCATTGCAGAATTTGAAGTAAGCTAATTCATCTGTTAATCACACTGCCAATTTATTTATCAATTGAATTTAGTTTGATTTATCATTGGTGTAGTAGGTGATCCATGGATAGATTGCTGTGACTGACTACCTTTTGTCAATTTCAATTTGAAGGTATTTGAATACACACCTGTTTTCGTTACACGATTCGTGAATGTGTATATGTTTCTATCTGTTATAGGTTTTCAAAACAACTTGCTTTCCTCTTTCATTCTGTTTGATAGATTAGATAGTAAGATGCTCAACACCAACTGTTTTCTAAACACTAATTCATTACTGACAATCTGTTAACTAGAGTTATTATTATTATTATGGTTTAATTAGGGGATGTGGTATTCATACACCCTTTATAGGATATACATAGAAGATAAAATGTGTGTTAAAAGGATGTATAAATATCTAAAAAGGGTGTGTGAATAACCATTGCCTTTAATTAGTTTATGGCTGTCGGTCCGTAACAGGTTTCCTTCATTGTACAGTGTTCAGATATTTAGTTCTCAGTGTCTTACACAACCCAAGTTTAGTTTCTTGTTAATTGATTATTATTTGTCTAATGCACACTCTTTTCCCGGTGCTGTAGTAATCGCTAGTCGGGCGGGGACTAACGATTAATCGGGATTAACTGGGATTAATCAGCGTTTAGTCAGGATTAATCAACGATTTATCGGCGCCTAGTCGGGATATTTACAACCATGCTCCCATATGCAGACTTATGTTGTAGTTTTAATTGTAATACTTCATGTTCTTCCTGAAGGAATAACATAACTTTATTTTCTTTTCAAGTGCATTTGAATTAATGTAGTTGATAAAGAAAACAATGTTAATTGTATGAATACTTAACTATTGATTGATTCAAATACCAGATGTATGATCTTTATGCCATTTTAACTGGTTTGGTATATATAACTCATATATGAAGTTTAAAGTGCTTTTGAAATATCCATTTAAGCAACGCTAATTTTGATGCAGTGGCAGTAGTGTGAAAAAGAGTTCATAATTTTGGTTGAATTTGGATCTAATGTCGGGAAGTTGGGCTGGGAATCGTGACATTGGCAGCCAATCTGATGATAGTTTTCAATACGAAAGACAACATACAGAGCCTATATATGATGCATTCATATGCCCTCTTTCGAAACAAGTTATGAAAGACCCAGTTACAATAGAAAGCGGTCAAACATATGAACGCGAAGCGATTGAAAGATGGTTCAACGAATGCAAAGAAACTGGAAGAAAGCTTGTTTGCCCCATGACATTAAGAGAGTTAAACACACTGGATATGAATCCGAGTATTGCTTTGAGAAAGACAATTGAAGAATGGAATGCTAGAAACGAAGCTGTTCAGCTTGATATGGCCCGCAAGTCTTTAACTTCTGGCAGCTCTGAAAGTGATATTTTGCAGACTTTAAGGTTTATTCAACAATTTGCTGCAAAAAATGTTTCAAACAAACATTTCATCCATAATGCTGACCTCATACCCTCGATAGCTGAGATGCTGAAGAGCACGGTCCATAAAGTTAGGGTTACAGCTTTGAAAACTCTTAGGATTGTGGTAGAGGATGACAATGATAATAAGGTAACTAAAAAGTTCATATTCGTTGAAACGGTTTGGGTTGTAACGATTATTTTTATATGCATTGAAATGGGTTGGGTCAAATTACTTTGCAAACACATTTCTGAAATGGGTTGGGTCAAATTACTTTGCAAACACATTTCTGTCCGTTTTTTAATCTTTTTATGTAGATTTAATGTGTTATCTCTGACGACAAAGACAATATTACATCAATAATAATAATCCAAATATATGAATATCTAGTGACTTAATAATGATTATAAAAGTATTATTAGTACAATAATAATCTGAACTCTGAAGTTTGCAATATAACATTTAGGAGGTTGCACACTTGTAAGCATTAAAATGTATACTTTGGGTAACTTTCTATCTGCTTGACCTGTTCCTAGGCCTGTAAACAAACCAAACGAACACGAATGATGCTTGTTCATGTTCGTTCGTTCAACTTTAACCGAACAAACACAAATATTTACACAAACGCATTGTTTGATTCATGTTTGTTCGTAAGGAAAATATATGTGTTCCTGTTTGTGTTCGTTTATGTTTGTTCTTTTTGTATTCTAGAAGAGCACAAATGAACGGACATAAACGAACGTAAATGAACAAACATAGAAACATAAATAAACAAGCATAAATGAACTTCCCATTGAGCGGTTCATGATAGTTCACTGAAAGTTCGGTTTGTTTACAGGCCTACATGTTTCTCTTTTAGCTTAACTTTTCCATTTGGCCAGTTTGAGACAAGTCACGACCCATTATAAATTGTCCCTCTAATTGTAACAAAAAACATTTTACTTGTTTTGCAGGAATTAATGGCAGAAGGTGATAAAGTGCGCACGATTGTTAAGTTTTTGAATCACGAGCAGTCAGAAAGGGAAGAAGCCGTCTCATTGCTTTTTGAGCTCTCAAAAGCCGAATCTTTGTGTGACAAAATCGGTTCAGTTAATGGAGCAATTCTTATTTTGGTTGGTATGACAAGCAGCAAATCAGAAAATCCTTCAATTGTTGAAAAAGCTGAAAAAACTCTTGAGAATTTGGAGAAAAATGAGAATAATGTCAGGCAATTGGCTGAAAATGGTAGATTGCAGCCTCTTTTGACACTTCTTCTTGAAGGTACTTCTATCTATAATATCTGTAGTCGTTAAATGTTTATATTACCCTTCCATAACGATAAGTGGAGGGTGTTTGAACCATTTAAGCCCTATTGTATTTTAATGGCAAATTCTAAGAAAGTATGAGCAGTAAATGTTGATTTTGAAAATATGAATCATAAACTGGAAATGGGCTTAGGTGGAAACAGTTAGAGAACCATTGTAGTTGACACTTGTAACTAACTTTTTGAGTAGCTCATACTTGCAAAATATAATGTTAACTTTTGCATTTTCTTTGCAACTAAAGTATAAGTACTATGGCTGAAAATGTCAGCCTCTCCACCTTTAAATAGACTAGGGGTGTGCATGGGTTGGTTTGGATCTCTTTTGGGCTAAAACCAAATCAAAAGCAAAGTTTTGGTTTTAGAAAACTGCTTGTTTTTGGTTTTTATGTGTGTTCGGTTATGGGTCCATTTTTGGTTTTACATTCTGGGATTGAACTGTTTGGGCTCAAAACCAAACCAAAAGTGAAGTTTCGGTCTTTTGGATTTTTGTGTGGGTTCAGTTATGTGTCGGTTTGGGGTTTTACATTTGGGCTTGAACTGTTTGGGCCCGAAAAAAAATGACCCAAAATAATGAATTTGTGCCTAAAACTTTTGTGCTAAAAAATTGTCAACCACATATATATGAAATTGGGCATGAAACTTTTGGCCCAAAGTAATGAAATTGGGTCATTAATCCAATAACAAAGATTTAAAGAAGTTCAGTAGGGGTTGTTGTCTACTTCAGTTCGGTTTTGGAGAGTGGCATTTTTCACCAATTTTTTTATTGGAGTTGTGTTTTTCTCTCTTAATGAAATTATGCAACAGCTTAATGAAATTATGCAACAGCTTTTAACATGCGGAAGGGAAGGGGTCAAATGGGTCGAAACATAAAACCTCTCAAATCATTTTATTCACAAAATTAAAGTCTTAATGAAATTATGCAACAGCTTTTAACATGCGGATTTGGCAATGAATATCTTTCAGGTTCACCTGAAATCAAAGTGTCAATGGCTTCATACCTCGGTGACCTGGCTCTTAGCAACGATGTTAAAGCCCACGTAGCAACAACAGTCGGTTCATCATTAATCAACCTAATGAAAAGTAACAACATGCAATCTAGAGAAGCAGCTTTAAAAGCCTTAAATCAAGTTTCTTCATGTGAAGCAAGTGCAAAAGTGTTGGTCAACGAGGGCATACTTTCACACACTGGTCAAAGACCTCCTCGCGGGCCCCACCCAACTCCCAATGCGCCTAAAAGAAGTATCCGCCACAATCCTCGCCAACATAGCCAGCTCTGACTTTGGACTTTGGCTCCATCCCAGTCAACCCGAGCCACCAAACCTTAGTGTCCGAACCCATAATCCACAACCTACTTCAGTTAATCAGCAACACGGGCCCGTCTATAGAATGCAAACTTCTACAAGTTCTTGTTGGGTTAACGAACGCTCCAACCACCGCTACCCGCGGTGGCTGCTGCCATCAAAAGCTTAGGTGCAGCCATAAGTTTGATCCAGTTCATCGAGGCCCCCGCAAAATGATTTACGTATGGTGTCAATAAAACTTTTACAAAACCTCTCGGTCCACATGGGTGTAGAGTTAGCCGATTGCTTATGTGGGCCTGCGGGCCATCTTAGTATTTTTGTTTAGAGTAATTGGCGAAAACATTACGAGCACCGAAGAACAAGCAGCCGCGATATCGATTGTGGCGGGCCTCCCTGAAACCAACGCCGCACTCACGACACAGATGTTAAACGATGGTGATTTCATAATAGTGGTCTCGAGAATTAAAGTTATTAGGCAAGGTGAAATGAGAAGTAGTCGCTTTGTAACACCGTATTTAGAAGGACTCGTGCGGGTGCTATCGAGAGTTACGTTCGTTTTGTCGGACCCAACAGCTATTTCTTTTGCCCGTGATTATGACCTAACGGGCTTATTCTCCGAACTCCTTCAAGCAAAACGGGCTCGACAACGTGCAAATGACTTCCGCTCTTGCGTTAAAAAACCTTTCAAAAGAGTCGACACCTTGACAAAATTACCCGAACAACCCTCGCCCCGGGTTTTGTGGTTCCATTTTTTCTTGTTTGAGTAACCAACCCATGATGACTGGTTTGTGTCGGGTCCACCGTGGGACGTGTACGCAACGTGATACTTTTTGTTTAATAGAAGGACACGCGTTGGCCCGTTTAGTAGCTTTGTTAGACCATACAAATGATGAAGTAGTTGAAGCGTCGTTAATGGCTCTATCGACTTTGTTGGATGATGATGTGAATATTGAAGGGGCGGTGAGTGTTTTATGTGAAACCGAGGGTGTAAAACCGATTTTTGAAGTTTTACTTGAAAAACAAACCGAGAGTTTAAAAAACACGTGCGGTTTGGATGGTGGAAAGGCTTTTTACGGACCAAAGATATTGCTTCTGAAATCTCGGATGACCCGACCGTTAGCACCGCACTCGTTGATGCATTTAAACATGGCGATTATCATACCCGACAAATCGCCGAACGGGCCTTGAAACATATTGATAGGATACCTAACTTTTCAGGTATCTTTTCTAACATGGGGTAGGATGTAAACAATGTATGTTCAAATGGGCCGGGCCGGGCCGGGCCGGCTCGGGCCCAAAAGGTAAGACCTCAACAGTTTTGTGTTATTGAGACAGGTTCAAACAGGATAATGGAATGAGGGTATATATGTGGATGCATTTTATGTAGAGTTAGGGGGTGTTGTATCAACTAGATGGAGTCAAATTGTGTAGGTTCTTTGTATCTGTGGATTTGTTCAATTCTTTAAGGACCAATTCTTGATTGAACACTATAAAGATTGTTGTCTAATTATTATTTTGATTAAATCAAGCTTTAAATGTGAGAAAGGACAAAATGGGTATTTAAAAAGATTGAATAACTGTTCAAAATAATATTTTTTTTCTTAACATGTATCAAATTAAACAACAAATACAATGTTCATTATGTCTTACTAGTTATTATACTCCATTCTATGAACAATAACAAATTAGATGGCCAAATTGAAAAAACAACATTACATACTCTTGATTCACAAGCGCACAAACCGCCAGCGATTTAGTCGCACACGAACTCGCATCCAACTCATGAGCCACTTGGTTTCTTGAAACATGAACCCAGTTCTTTGACACACCAGAAACATCAAACATGGTCAAAAAATCCAACACCTGCCCAAAAATCTTGAACATTTCAACACCAAAAATCATGTTTTTGTCACCAACAAATGTTGTGTTCCAGTCCATAGGTGCATCAGGATGTGTACATACTTCTACCCACTTGAGATACACGAGATCAAGCTCCCATAACTTCCTCACCGCTTTGTTTCTCCTCCCGATTTGCCCATCACCTTCGCACCAAGAAACTGATACCATAAACAACCGGTTCTCACACGAAATAATATTCGGGTGGTACTCGTGCACGCGAGGTGGTAATGTGGTTGTTTGGATTCTAAACCAATAACCGCGGTCTATATCATACACTGCTATATTATCGGTTTCCGAGTACGCGTAAAACAACCTGTTACAAAATGTTCCCGAACATACGACCCCAAAATCAACCGGTAACCTCTGGATTTCGGTCCATTTATTGGTTAAAGAATCATAAACTTCGCATGAATCTAACGGTTCATCCCATGATCCGACACCACCTAGAGCAATTATTAAGAACCTTTTAGAATCTTTTCCACTCGGGTTCTCGTTTATCGGTTTAAACGATACCTCAGGCTCATCAAACGAGTATCTTAGTTGACGCCTAACCGAAAGCCGATGTGGGTCCTCGTAAACATCGGACACTCCATTGGTTCGTGTTCTGGTCAAACGTCGGTCCTGTCGGATATGTTGACTTTTGATGGCCAAACTATCAGAGTTGACTTCACATACACCAAGAACCGGTTTTGACCTTGCGTGTTTCATGGACGCAGCCTTATGCCACGAGTTCGTTAACGGGCTAAACACCAAAACACCTTTGTGGGTCTTAACCGAACTTCGGTCAACTTTACCGAAATTGGTCAAACTAGAACAACCTCCAACAATGTACACATTTTCTTGAGCACTAACAACCGAAAACATGAATCGGCCTTTAATAACATCTGAACTGATCGTGTGCCATTTGTTCGATAAAACATCAAACGCGTGTAATTCCTGTGAGCAAAAACCAGATTTAACTGCGCCGAAAAGAAACAACCACGGGCTCTGATAAAGCCCGTAACGCCTCATTTGCAAAAACCGAGGCGTGGTGGTTAAAGCCCGCCATTTTTTGCATACTAAACGGGCCTTCATAAGACTAGTCAACGGGAGCCGAACCAAACACATTTCCACAATATCATCCGGAAGAAACACGTGCACGGTTTCGGCTTCCGGAACCTTCCGGATGCTTCTCTTCAGGAATCTTTCTATAAACCCAGGCCTGCTTACGGGCTTATACCCTTTCCCAGCTTCAACGGAACTTGAAGAACGCCTTCGACTACCAATTTCATTAAACTCATCACTGGTGGTTGCGCCAACTTTGCAACTGCCACCACGCGTATATAAAGATGGACACCTCAGCGAATTCCCGTTTGGGTCGTCTTCTTTTCTTTTTAACTTTTGGCTTAGGCTTCTGACTAAACGTTTCGATACGCTTAAAACCGTGATTTCTTGGTGAAGTGATGTTTCACACCCTTTGAATTTTCGGTTATCATCTTGTGTTTTTAATATAAAACCTGTCATATGATACAAAAACATAACGTGAATCTAACATGAAATTCACAGGGCTGTGTTTAGTCTAAACGGGTTTAGGTCAGCTTTGAGTCGAACCCGAACATGTTTAGCCAAACAGGCTGTTTTCCGGTTGGCTTGTTAGCTCTGTAAGTTGACCTGTTTAACCCTTTAATTTTTTGCTAATTTTTTTTCTGAATGCATATGATGAGATTCAGATAACTTAAATTTTATAAACCATTGTTTTTTTTAATTGTAAATTTAGCAATAAAAAAATATTTCGACTTAAACGGGTCATTTTCCGTGTCATCCCATCACGTCAGAAAAATAAAACGAAATTTCGGGTTAAACGGGTCATGTTCGTGTGAACCTGCAAAATCTCGTGTTGAGTTCGATCCGCCAACCCACGAACACGACCCAGTTTATTGGTTTTCGTTGATTTTTACATATTTCTAGTCCTCAAATTTAAAGTTTTCCTTCTAACTTTCTGCAGTTTTAGGATTAATAATTAAGCTTTAATCAAACTGGGGATTCAATCATTTGAAAAATAAAACTTAAAAATCAGAATTTGTTTTGTACAAAAATTGGGGATAAACCCTAATGAGCAACTCACATAAACACAACACCCAACAACTGAATTCAAACAAATAGTAAGTATACTACACATCAATGCACTAAGCTCAAAATATACAGTTGGGCAAGAAGACATATAATAATGTGTAAATTGATGAAATTTATCGATAATTAAGAACAAAACTGACCTGATCAAAGTATTGCAGGCACCAATTTCCGATTCAAGATTCTTAATAAAGACAGAATTAAAAGAAAAAAAAAACAGAAACTTGTTGGATAGAATTGAAGTGATTTTGCAAATGGGAGTTAATCTTGAAGTGGGAAATAATAATGAATAATGAGATGAAATTATTTGTTTTGGGTTGATTTTGGTAAAGCTTTAAAGGGAAAGAAAAGAAGAAAACAAAGAAGGAAATTAAATTAACTTTATCTTTTCTTTTGGTTTATTATTGTTTATTAATCAATAAATCATCATTCCAAGGTTTTCGGTTTGAATCCCAATCTTAGGGGAGGCTTGGAAGGTGTGCGAGTCGCGCCATTAGCCGAAACATATAAGTTTTAGGGACACAATCTGTTTTATACATATTACATGTATATGTTTTTTTGTTGTTAAAAATAAGGTTATTTGCAATGGTTTATGAGATAATTACATGCTTAGAATGGTTTCTGCTTATTAAAAATCGGTCGATAAAAGTTTTATCCATGTACAATAGTGAATAATAAATTTTCGTTGAGGCCTACGGGCTTTTTACTTTGGATCGGCCGAGGTATTTAAATTCTTGAAGACGCCCGTGCCCAAGCTCATCTATGTTTTCGTCTACTATGTTTTACGCCAGGTGGCACGATGATTACCAGTTGACAGTATGATTTTTTTGAGAAACACTCATACCAAACTCTAAATCAATATGAACTCAATTAAGATAACATAGTCTGATCGAAATTAAACAATGTGACTCTCTAAATTTAAAAAGTTCATTAACATAACACACTAATATTGTCGTTCAAACAAAAAAAAATATGACAAAGGGGGTAGAGTTGGAGCATTTATTACTGTCACCTTTCCTTTTCTGTAAATAATTCAACTGAATTTAATATTATACCAAAGAAAATTGATGCATATTAAATAAGTTGGTTGTCAGGCATTTGAATCTCTACTAAAATACATTTGACTGGTTGGGAAGCAGGCAAGTTAGCTGAATTTAGAGGTATTTTAGTCATTAAAAATATAATAATAAATACATCAAGCGTTTACAATAAATATAGGAAAGTTAACGTAAAAATAAAATTAACGTGTTAATTGTAAGAATCAAGTAGAGTAATTACATAATTATTCTATGATGTTATTATATAATTACCCTACTTGTATATATAACTACTTTAATTGATTTTTACAATTAGCACGTCAATTTCATTTGTATTTGATCCAAACCCACAATAGGTATTTTAAAGCTCCTCCAAAAGCTTTAAAATAAAGCTTTCAAAAGTATTTTTTGTTTTTCAAAAAACAAATAAGCAAATTTAAAAGTTCACTCAAACACTCCCAGAATCGAATTTCAGAATTGAAATAGAATTCAATATTAGAATTTTTTAACTAGGTTAGCAACTTTTTCGAATAAGGTTTCGAGTTTCGATTGATTGTGAGTTTTCATAGGAATTGATTCTAAGTAGATTATATGTATATATTTCTTGAATTAGTTTTATATGTTAGATATCAATTTACATTATCAGGTCGTTTCAACTTTAAATCAGCCTTGCAATAAATTTAATAGAATATTAAAATAAATTGTATTTTATACTTTGTATTAGTCAGGGCCGACTATGCGGCAAGGCTGGATGGTCAACCGACCCCTACCAGACACCTCGATAGGTCCCGTTTTTTTTTTTCTTTTTATATTTTTTGCCTTCAGCCTTAAAATTTTTATGATTTTCAGAGACAATTATAATATTAGTTACACAAATTGTTCTTTATAAAAATAATGTATTGCAGTTATGTTACTTATGCAAAAACTAAACCAAAAACTAGTTTGTTAAAAAGACAATTAGTACAACCATGTCTAACTTGAAATTGGTAAAAGACAATTTGCAGGCAGCCCACCTACTCGACTTGTTTTCAAAACTATCTATTTTAAACCATTACTTAATTTGTTCATTTCACCACCTTCATAAAAATAGATCGTTTGGTGGTAACTATTATGTCACCACTCATTCATGAAATAATTAGTTTGAATGTCATTTTTACTAGTTATATTAGATCAGTCACCGGTAATCGCACCACAGGCCCTCAAATATTTGACAACACGTTACCACATATGTACCGAAATAAGTAAACTGTATGTCTAAAAGTTAATATAACAAGAAAAACAAAGTGTGTGATAAAAGCTAAAGATGAATATAAGAGGTGAAAAATGTCTAAATCATGTGTTTAGAGTCTTATATGGTTTAGACATAATATATATGACTATGACACTTTATAGCAAGCTCAAAGAGAAGAAAATATTATGGACACGATAGAGAGAATTAATCTTCGAAAACTTTGCACTCTTTTTCGTCAGGATTTGTCTTGCAGTAATCCTCCAACGGATCTCCACTTCCCATGGGGGTAGCCCCCGGCCATTTAGCTGCCACTAGATGCGCCAAGTCAACCACACGTTGACTACAACCCAAAACGTAACACACGTTAGCTTCTTTCGAGAATTAAAAAAAAATAACTAGGAAAATCTAAAAACCAGACATCTTTTGAAGCATACCTGTATCCCCATTCGTTATCGTACCAAGCAACAACCTTAACCATATCATCACCCATGACCATGGTCAACGATGAGTCAATAGTGGACGAAACATCAGAGCATCTAAAGTCGACCGACACAAGTGGCTCGTCACAAACTGATAAGATTCCGTTCAATGGCCCGTCAGCCGCTTTCCTGAAAGCAGCATTTACATCATCGGCTGTTAAACCCTTCTTACCTACGTTGACCACAAGGTCAACGACCGAGACATTAGGTGTTGGAACACGAAGTGCTATTCCGTTGAGCTTTCCCTTAAGTTGGGGCAGGACCAAAGACACAGCCTTGGCTGCGCCCGTGCTTGTTGGGACTATGTTTAGTGCTGCCGCTCGAGCCCTCCTCAAGTCCCTGTGTGAAGCGTCCAATAGCCTCTGTATAGAAAGCACAAACGAACGAACGTGAACACATGTTTTATTTGCTCATTTATGTTTGTGAATGTTCTTTCATTTTAATCTGTTTATGCTCATTTTGTTACGTTTATTTGTGTTAGTTAACGTTTGTTTAAGTCCGTTCGTTAATATACTCGCTTTAGTTTTTTGGCTCATTATAACTTAGTGCAGTTACTAACTTTTTTGTCTTAACATATTGTTTTCCACAATACTTTTAACTAGTTATAGCTCAATTATGTTCCTTCATCTATATTCAGCTATGTTCATTTGTTTACGTTGTGAACTTTTCGTTTATTTTGTTAACAAACGAACGGAAAAAAAGACCTTGTTCCTTTGATTGTTCGTGTTTGATTGTTTATTCATTGAAAGTTAAATGAACAAACACAAAATGTTACGTTCGTGTTCATTCGACTTGTTTACAAGCCAGAGTAAATATGATACTTTTAGTGTTTTATTACGATAACGGAAAACTCGATGTACCTGATCACCAGTGTAGGAGTGAGTTGTAGTCATTGTTCCCTTCACAATGTCTATAAATAAATAAATAAAGTTTTAACTTTTACAATAAAAAGTTGTACATAAAATAAATAACCAGTTATATATATATATATATATGCTTACTGAATTCTTCATCCAAGATCTTCACAAAAGGGGCTAAGCAGTTGGTAGTGCAAGACGCGTTGCTGCACGAATAATGTTATTATTACTTCACAAATTTAAATTTGATAAGTGAAATCATGTGTATAAGATTTATATAAAAAGTTGCATAAAATTAAATCTACCTAACAATGTTGGCAACATCATGATCATAGTCCTGCTCGTTAACACCAACAACATATGTTGGAATGTCTGCACCTTTTGCGGGTGCGGTAATGATGACCTTCTTGGCACCGGCTTGGATGTGCTTGCCCGCTCCTGGCCCATCCACGAACACCCCGGTTCCCTGCTCGTCACATACGATTTTAATTAAACTTTAAACAAGTTAAACTGAACAAACATGTTTATTTAAACATGTCAAATCAAGCATAACCAGTATATTAAGGCTGCCAAATTTTGACACGTACACAACACGGAGATAAATAGGTTTGTGTTCGAGCTTAACAGGTTTCATGTTATCGATAGGTCGACATGGAGTT
The DNA here is from genome assembly GCF_021521415.1 of Bidens hawaiensis. Classification (NCBI taxonomy): domain Eukaryota; kingdom Viridiplantae; phylum Streptophyta; class Magnoliopsida; order Asterales; family Asteraceae; genus Bidens; species Bidens hawaiensis. The sequence continues at coordinate 72,380 of NW_027498000.1, forward strand.
AAACATGTTTTAACGTACTTAATCTATTTAGACCCAATTTTACTTATTTATATATTTTTCCTTTAAAAAGTTTTACATATATTATGAATTGTTAATTAACACTTTTATGGACTTTTGTTTAAAGAATTGTTAACGATTGTTCTTGAAGGATGCTATTATTATTATGGACCTTAATTTTTCTTTATCTTATCTTCTTGATTATTATTATGAATCATAATTTCTTGGGGACTTTATTTTATCTTGTTATTTGTTAATAAAATTAAATGGTCCGGGTAGTTTCATGTTGTGTAGTGTCACTAAATAGGTAGTATTAATCGTGTTAAACAAGTTGTGTCGTGTAACACATTTATAAACATGTTAGTGTTCGTGTTTGAAGAAAATGGCACAATTGGTTTATAATGTTATGTTTGTTTTTAGCAATTGTGTCTTGTCTAGTCTGTTTAACACATTTAGACATGTTCTACCAGACCTATGTTTAACTCATCTAGACATGTTCTACCAGTCGTACAATATATGACAACCTAAAACCTAATTATTTCTATGTTTTGACAGTTAAAGAAACCAAACATACCTCGATAACAATATCAATACCGAGTTCAGCCCACGGAAGCTTAAGTGGGTCCCGGCTCGAAACAACCTTAATCTGCTTTCCATCGACACTAATTGTCTCGTTATCAACAATCTTAACATCGGCTTTGAAGGTACCCAACATGGAGTCATACTTGAGCAAGTGAGAAGCCTACATATATGTATCACAATTCACAACCTTAATCAAGCTTTTGACAACTTAATTGTACCATTTGCAATATTAACATTCACTTACATTTTTCACACCTCCACTGTCATTGACTACCACCACCTCTAGTGGTGAGTCTTCCCGACCGTGCCAGCACCGGAGAAAGTTCCGCCCAATTCTTCCGAATCCGTTGATTGCTACCTTTAGTTTTGCAACGGTTTCTACCTTAACAGTAGCTGATCCTGATACTGCAACCTGATTCACATTGTGTGTACCGGAAAAGGTTGTTAATGTGTGAATGTACAAACATTAAATACAAGCTGAGTAATTATTTATATATTGTGTGTAATTTAGTTATATATATTACGTAATTATCTAGCCTTATAGTTATCATCGTGCGTAATTAGTTGTAACTTGTATATGTTGTGTAATTACGCTTCACACGTTAATTCTCCTTTGTATGTTAAACCACCCCTACGTACAATGGCGAAGCTTGGACTAAGACATCGGAGGGGCCGGACTCAAAATGTATACAAAATTTCACAAACGAATGAGGCCGGGCTCAAATTTTCGGCCAAATTTACACTATGTATAAAAATTTTTGGGCAAAAACGGCTAAATTTACACTACGTATAAAATTTTTCGGCCGAAAACGGCTAAAATTTTTACATTACGTATAAAAAATTACAGCAAAAAACGGCTAAATTTACACTACGTATAAAAAATAACGGCAAAAACGGCTAAATTTACACAACGTATAAAAATCTCGGACGAAAACAAGTAATTTTAAACTAATGCGTAAAAAACCAGGGGGGCGGGGCCACGCTGGGCCCTAAGCAACCTTCGCTCTTGCCTACGTATGCGTATATCTATAAAGCTATGCCTGTACAGTGGCGTAGCCAGGAATTTTTTCCTACGGGTTGTAAAATTTCGATGGACAAACGAGCAATTATCTATCACTTAAGTTTGGGTTTTCTACGGGTTCGATGTCGAAATTTCTACAGATGCAGTGTCAAAATACATAAATACATAACAATTAAAAGAATTTTGGCCGAACCCGTTCCTCAAAAGCAGTCTACGCCCCTTTGCCTGTACATACAGATACGCATGCTGCATGCACACACACGACACGCAAGTGTGAGAGAGAGGGAACGAATACCTTGGCGGCAAATTGGGCAGAGACGGCGTCAAAGAACGATGAGTCCTTGACATACTTGCCGAAGGTCACGCTGCCGCTGGATCGTAGGCCGGAGAATTCCGCAACTTCCAGCCTCTACAAGTTATAAAAAAAATACCAATACCGAAAATGAGTAAAACCACAAACCGAATACCATACTGATTGTACCGATCAGTACAGACATTTTCAAAAACATGAAAAACGAGTACCGAAACGAAAGATTCGAACCTTGGCGGAGCACTGAGAAGGGAAGGAAGTTGCGAGAGAGGTTTTGGAGGGAAGGCGAGTGACGGCGGGGATTCTGGTGGAAGCCAGAGCTGCATTGGAAGCCATGGGCGCAACTAAAAAGACACTCAGAGTTGTATATCGATTCTTCACCTTATATATACAAGATGATATATATGTTTGAATGAATAATAAAGTTACGGGGTTGAGAATTTGGACAAGAATTGAGTGGCGGGAGAAATAGATAAGATGATGTTGTTTCCAATATCCATCAACCAAAAACAACCAAAATTATCCACCACAATATATATCATCCTCTGCACGTTATGGGTTTTTTGGTAACGTATGTGAAGAAACGTGGATCGACTCACTGGTAGACGATCTACTTTCCTCGGGTGTGATTATGCTATTTCACCGATGGTTCTCTGGGATCTGGGTTCTTCCACCTACAAAATGAACAGCACCGTAAACTTACCCCTCAGAAAGGGACAGAGGGGTCCTCTTTGGGGTAACCCTCCGGTGTGAGAATAAGTGTTTGTAGGAGAAGATAATAATATGAGAGTAAGGAAAATGGAGTGTATTGCTTAATAGCTGAATACTCTGTAATTGTGTGTAATTGGATGTGTGCTTCTCCTTGTGGAGTTGATGTGGTATTTATAGTGCTAGGGTTTCCCATGATTGGGCTCAGACCCAATTAGGGCCTTGTTGGCCTCCTCCAATTGCTTTGCGCCACGTGTCCTTGGGACACCTGGTGCTTTTTCATTGGTTATAATCACGTGGTACCACATAGGTTTTGCTGAGTTGTCCACCTTTCATTGGCAGCTGTCAACATCAGCATATTCTTATTCCTTAAAAAGATACCTTCTGGAAGGTTGTCTGACGTGCACAATCAAGGTTGCCCTAATCCTGGTTTGGATAAGGACGAGGTTGATTATGTGCATGTGTGATATGCGCCTATCCTGAGGATGCGCGAGGTCTTCTCTTTATTCTCACGCGCAGATGTTTCATGCGCAGATGTGATATGCACAAGCATGTGATATGCGCCACGCGCAGATGTGATATGCGTGAGCATATGTGATGCGTGAGCATATGTGATGCGTGAGCATATGTGATGCGTGAGCATTTGTGATGCCTGAGCATATGTGATGCCTGAGCATGTGATGCCTGAGCATATGTGATATGCGTGAGCATATGTGATATGCGCCATGCGCATAGGTTTTGGCTTTGTGCCTTCATAATGTCTTGATTTCAAGCCTCTTGTCTATATCTTGTGGGTTGACTCGCCTCGCTCGGTGTTGAGGCGGGTACATACCTCTTCAAGCCCCCCCAGTCTAATGTGTGTCTTGTCTCGCGCGAGCGAGGTAAGATAGATATTAGACTTAATAGTTTGCTCTTTTAGTAGGGGTTTGTCTTTTTCTTCTTATTATTCATGGTTGCGCGAAATTCTATCTTTTTGGTTGAAAACGAATCGTCCCTGTACGTGGTTGGTTGTTGCTGACATGCGTCAGTGATGGAGACGTGTCAGACCTTTCGTGTGCTCGAGGTGCTACAGTTGCCTTTCGTGTCCCCTCACATAGTGTCAGGGACACGTGTCGCGCTCGCGTTGGTCCGTTCCTGCGAGTGGTGGCGCGTGAACTCTGGCAGCAGCTGTATCGTTTCTTTTCGTGTCCCCTCACACAGTGTCAGGGACACGTGTCGCGCTCGCGTTGGTTTACACCTCGCGTTGGTTTACACCTGCGAGTGGGGGCGCATGAAGTCCGATCAGCACCAATTTTTCTCTCTCCTGGGCCTATAAAAGCCAGCCCCTTTGAGTTTTTTATCCTTCATCTTCTTGTTTATTCAGAGATTTTTCCTTTCATACTATTCCGATTAGCTGTCTTCTGCTTCCAGATCTCTGTTCTTCAGATCATCCTTTGTCCGTTTTTACAGTTGTATGTCTGATAGCTCAGACAACACAATCTCCCCTATCCATCGCCGTGTTAAATCGTTAGTAATGTCTACATTGAAGAAGACCGGCAAGGGGAAGAGGGCTGCTGAGGCCTCATCGGAGGAGGTAGGGAGGACTAAGGCAGTGAAGAAGTGGGATGAGATCCCCTGCAAATTGAGGCAGGCCGATTTCGACAGCCTTATCGATACTCAGGGTTTTCTCCCTGAGTATGGCTGCATGTTGCCGGTGGCCGGGCAAACGGCGGCGGACCCGCCTACCGGCTATATTTCCCTTTACTGCAATTTTTTCACCAACTGCAACCTTCGTCTCCCGATGACAAGGTTTGTGGGTGCGGTGCTTAGGTTTTATGGGATTCATATATCCCAAGTCCATCCGTTTGGACTCGTGCGCATGACTCACTTTGAGTTCATGTGCAAGTCTCAGCGCGAGGAGCCCACCCCTCGGCGCTTTCAGTTTTTTTATAAGCCCAAGATCCAAGATTCTTGGTTCTCATTTATTCCTCGCAGTCAAAAGGTCAAGTGCTGCACTGTTTCATTCAAGAGCCTTCATGACTGGTCTGAGAGATTTTTCTATATCAGGGCTGGTGTGATCCCCATCCGCATGACCATGCGCGCGATCTCTTCTGCGCCTGCGGATGTGGGTGTCTTCAAGAACCCAACTGGCGCCTGGGTTAAAAAGTTGACTGCCGAACCATCCCCCGCCAAGAAAATTTGCGAGGAGGCGCTGGTGGGGGTTGGTATGAGCAGGAGGTGGGCTGACAGCGCGACTGAGCCCGTTATCCAAGTTGACGGCTTGTGTAAGTTAATCTCATTGCCTTACTTCTGCGCGAATATAATTCGTTTTTCTGATCTCATTTGACTTGTTTTGTGCAGTCAGCAAGGAGTATTGTGACATCTGCCCCATCCGACCCGACCCAGGTACCCGTTTCTCCGATCCGATCTCTTTCTTTTATAATTTAATATTTATTTATACTTATACTTTACTTTTATTAATAATAATAATATTTTCCTTCCAGCCTCTTCCTCTTTCTTTCCGCCGTTCCGTCCCTTTTCTTCTCTCTTTCCGCCTTCTTTTCCCTCTTGTTGCCGTCCCGCCTCTTTCTCTCTCTTGTTGCCGTCCCGCCCTTAAGCCTTGAACCCCCCTTCTCTTTGTCTGTCCTTTGTTCCTTCCCGCCTAAGGTTGTCTGCGCAGCTCCACGCGCCAGACTCCTTACAAGGAAGCCTGCGTGAAGACCATCTGTTACTGCGATACGCGAGACGAACTGTCCCCGCAGCGCGCTAAGGATTTTAGTTCTTCCCGCGACGCGCTAAGGAATATAGTTCTTCCCGCAGCGCGCTATGGATATAGTTCTTCCCGCGGCGCGCTTAGAATTGTAGTTCTTCCCGCAGTGCGCTAAGGTTTGTTCTGTCTGCCTTCGCGCTCACGCACTCTTGACCTTCTGTGTCTGCCTTCGCGCTCAAGCTTTCTCGCGCTATGTCTTGAGTCTTTTCTTCTGTTTAATCCAGCCGTTTACTTTTGTGATGTCTTATCTTCTGTGCTGTTGACCTGACCTATCTTATGTCTGAAAAGTTACTTTCGGCGCAGCATGCGTACCAACCCCATTGGTTGGCAGAAAAAGTGACTGACATTATCTTTTGAGATCTGCTTTTCCATGCTTGACCAGTACCTTTATCTGACCCTCCCATGTCTGTTTACTGTTACCTGTCAGCTTTTCCTTTGCCCCCTGCAGCTGCCATATCTTTTGATATCTTTTGCTTTTGGAATCTTTTACTTTTTGGAGATCTTTTCCCCTTTTCTAGGGATTGTGTTCCCTAGGGTTTCCCTATAAATAATAATGTTATTTTCTTAACACTACACACACAAATACTTATTATCTTTCTCTTCCTTTGCTCCTTGCCGTTGTTCTTCCTCTGCCGTCTCCTCTCTCTTTGCCTTCGTCTTCTATCCTGTTCTGCCCAGATTCCCGGTAATATATAATATATATATAATAATACATATTACTATGCTATCATATATTCAAGACATTAAAACAAATCATTAAAACAATAATCTTATTTATAGGTTAACTTGTGCTTGTTTAAAGTTGGTTCTTGCATTATCTTTCAACGCATCTTTATCAAGTGAGTAATCTCGTACCTAATCCCTTTTTATTTTTAATGTTTTGGGATGATCATGTGTTCATACAAACTTAGAGTCTTAAACTTGTTTATGAACTTTAGTCGCGCAGTATCCCATGTGTTGAGGACGTTTACTTGGCTGTTTATTTGTATGTGTGTATCATTAACCGCTTTGTTCGGCCTATTCCGAAGTTTTCATGGATCCATTAGATGAACACGGGAGACCTATCGTTTACGGTTTTCTTTGTTTACACTTGCACAGATGTTTTTCTTGTTTTTGTGCTCATTTGGGAGCACGGATTGAACTATGAACTATGATCTATTTAGGCTTGATCACAATCTGATTACACCCTTGTTAAACACCAGACATACACGTGTTGCGCGCAGATTTATTGTTATCTATGTATTGTATTAAACTTGATTTCTCACCAACACGCAAGTGTTTGACGTTTATTTTAACACATGTTCAGGTTTGCTGTAGCTACATTTGGAGCTTGTGGACACGTAGGACGTTTTTACTTTTGGACCTAGATTAAAATGTATCAAGACAAGTTATTGTTGTTCGAATATTTTGCCTTATAATATATTGATTTATGTTGATTTATGTTATCTTGTGTTTACGTTGCGCGTGCGCGAATGAATATATTTATTAAATATTGACACCCAATAGTGTCACGAGTAATGAAACAATATGTGGCGCCCCGATGTATAATCCGCCTTTGGTCGGGGTGTTACAGATTGGTATCAGAGCTCGTTGACTTTAGGATAGGTGGTTAGACGTAACGGCCTAGAATACCTAAGAGTCCCTTCTCGCGCATGAGAGAAATCTCATGTTTGCGCGCTTATTGTTAATTACTCGTTATTTATAAATATGCTTGCGCAGACGCAGCGTATGGTTTTATGTTTTATTTCGCGATATTTCGATTTTTGCTGAATTTCGATTTTTTATTGATTTTACTTACATATTCGTTTGTTGGGATTGAAAATCCGAAAAGTCATGGTGATACATGAATAGTTGATTTTCAAATTCCATTTACGATTATGTTCTGAGGTTGGAGACTTGAAAAGTCATGGTGATACATGAATTGTCAACCTCCAATACTCATTTTCTTGTATAATTTATATTGAGGATTGAAAAGTCATGGTGATACATGAATCGTCAATCTCCAATACTCGTTTACTAGTCATTTTTTTGAGAATTCGGAAAGTCATGGTGATACATGAATTGTCGATTCTCGATTCGAATTTGTTATCTGTATTAAGTTTGCATTCAAATTCATGTTTTGCTTTAACTGTTGATGGTATCTAACCCCGCGAAACCAAGCCTTATAAGATTATACTTTGCGCTAAGATATTAACAAAATTAAAACTTTTATAGAATGCCTCCGCTATCTCGCCGATTTCAGAGGAGAGAAGCCTCGCACAGGCGTAGACAGCAACGTTCCCAGGAAATGGCCGCCGCAATAGCCCAAGCTTTGAGCCAAAACAATACCAACCCCTCCGGTTACAACATTAAGTCCTTTAATGCGGGTAACCCTCCAAAGTTCACAGGTCTTGAAGGAGCCACCGTGATGCTCCAGTGGCTTGAGAAAATAGAAAACACTTTCCTCCACACCCAATGCCCTCCTGACCGACGAACCCTATATGCTTCCAGTGTCCTGGAATCTAGAGCGCTTACATGGTGGAATGGAGTAGCTCATGCGCGTGGCGCAGAAGCTGCTACTAGCATGACATGGGAGGAATTCAAGGAAATTCTGACGCAAGAATTCTGCCCTCCCAACGAAGTTAAGCGCCTGGAGGAAGAGTTTTGGAACCTGAAACAATACAGTGGCGAAGCGCGCGAGTACGCGACGCGCTTCCATGAACTAAGCCTGCTTGTCCCTCACCTTGTTACCCCTTCCCGCCGAGCCATCGAGAAATTCCTTGGGGGTCTCCCCATGGAAATTCAAGATTCTGTATGGGCCAGAAACCCAGTTACCCTCTCTGACGCCATCGAATTGGCCGCTGTGCTCAGCGACAACCATGTCAGAGCAGGAACCCTGTTCCTGCGGGGAACTGAGAAGACCAAACCCACCAAGACTGCCCCTGAACCAACAGAAACCAAGCCAGAACCCTCAAACCGTAACAACCTCAAGCGCAGGCGCAAAGCCTATGCGCTTACCAGCCCACCCATTGTCCAGCAACCCACCTACCAACCTCCAGTTTACGCACCTACCCCACTGTCAGCCTACCCAACACCTCCTGTAGTCCACAACTATGCCTTAACCAATCCCGCACTCCCTGCCCCGCCAACTAAGAAACCTTACACAGGAACCCAACCCTTCTGCCCAACCTGTAGATTTCACCACCCAACCCAAACCCCGTGTCGACAATGTAACCGATGTGGCCGCGTTGGTCACTCTGCCGAGTTCTGTAGAGTCCCTCCCGCCAACCCAATCGCACAAACACCAACTTACCCGCAAAACCCTCAACCAACTTACCTTAATCCACGACCCAGGTCGTGCTTTAACTGCGGTGATCCCAGTCATTTCCGGAACGCGTGCCCAAGGCTACAAGTGCAAATCACACAAGCAAATCCGGTGAACCAAATCTCGAACCAAGTGACGCGCGGACGAGCTTTTAATATAACCGCGCACCAAGCGCAAGCGAATAATGACGTAGTTAATGGTACATTTTTGCTTAACGGATTTTATGCTTCTGTACTTTTTGATACTGGCGCCGATCGAAGTTTTATTTCTCGCGCGTTTGAGCAGAAGCTTGCGCGACCGCGCGATAACTTAAAAGAAAATTTTTCAGTTGAATTGGCTAATGGTGAAACTGTTTTAATTAACTCCGTGATTAAGGATTGCACGCTTAACCTTAACGAAAACGATTTTCTGATCGACCTCATCCCCATGCCTCTTGGAAGCTTTGATGTTATTATTGGTATGGACTGGCTCTCGAATAATCGCGCCGAAGTTATTTGCGCCAAGAAGTTGATTCGCATTCCTCGAGAAAACGGTGATCTTCACATCTACGGCGAAAAACCCTCCAGTGGTCTTAAACTTATGTCTTGCGCCGAAGCCCAAAGACTCATGCGGAAGAAGTGTATTGCATTTTTAGCCCATGTGGTTAAACCCGATGAAGGAAAGAAGAAACTTCGCGAAATCCCTATTGTGCGTGACTTCCCTGAAGTTTTTCCCGATGATCTTCCTGGTATCCCTCCCGCTCGTGAAGTCGAGTTTCGTGTTGATCTTGTCCCTGGTGCTTCCCCCGTAGCCAAATCTCCTTATCGTCTTGCACCCGCTGAAATGCAAGAATTGGCAAGTCAACTTCAAGAGTTGACCGCTAAAGGATTCATTCGCCCTAGCTCTTCGCCCTGGGGTGCTCCGGTGTTGTTCGTTAAAAAGAAAGATGGTACGTTTCGCATGTGTATCGATTACCGCGAGTTGAACAAACTCACCATTAAGAACCGGTATCTCTTACCGCGTATTGACGACCTCTTTGATCAACTCCAAGGTGCCTCTTGTTTCTCCAAGATTGATCTCCGCTCTGGCTATCACCAGTTGCGCATCCGCGATGAAGATGTTCCGAAGACTGCTTTTCGAACTCGTTATGGCCACTTTGAATTCTTGGTCATGTCCTTCGGTTTAACCAACGCACCCGCCATTTTCATGGATCTAATGAATCGGGTGTGTAGGCCTTTCTTGGATAAATTCGTGATTGTGTTTATCGATGATGTTCTGGTGTATTCTAAGACCAAGGCCGAGCATGAGCAACATCTTCGGTTGGTGTTGCAAAAGCTTAGAGCCGAGCAACTCTTTGCCAAACTCTCCAAGTGTGAGTTTTGGTCGGATGAAGTACAGTTTCTTGGTCATGTTGTAAACAAGATGGGTATTCATGTCGACCCATCCAAGATTGAAGCGATCAAGAACTGGATTACGCCATCCACTCCTACCGAAATCCGTTCCTTCTTGGGCTTAGCTGGTTACTACCGGCGATTTATTTCGAACTTCTCAAAGATCGCATTGCCTTTAACAGCTCTAACGCACAAAGGTAAACCGTATATTTGGGGCTCGAAGCAAGAAGAAGCCTTTCTGGCGCTCAAGCGCTTGTTGTGTGAAGCTCCTGTCCTTGCGCTACCTGAGGGTAATGAAGATTTTGTCGTGTATTGCGATGCATCCAACCAAGGTCTCGGTTGTGTTCTTATGCAACGAGGCAAGGTTATCGCTTACGCATCAAGGCAACTCAAGATTCATGAAAAGAATTATACAACTCACGACCTCGAATTAGGCGCAGTTGTTTTTGCCTTGAAGATCTGGAGACACTACCTTTATGGTACTAAGTGTATCCTCTACACTGACCATAAAAGCCTTCAGCATATCTTTGATCAGAAGGAACTTAACATGAGACAACGCCGATGGAACGAACTCATCAGCGATTACGATTGTGAGATCCGATATCATCCTGGTAAGGCTAATGTGGTAGCCGATGCGCTCAGCCGAAAACCCTGCCAGCTTAACTGTATCTTGCCGCGCACCCAGCTTCACTTTGCGCCGATTCAAAGCAACCTTGAATCACGCATTCGTGACGCGCAGCGCGCATCCATCAGTAATGATAACCTTCGCGCCGAGTTAGCGTGTGGCGCGGAAGCTCACTTTGTCCCTAATCTGAGTGGAATTCTCTGCTATCTCAATCGCATCTGGATTCCCTTTGATGAGAATCTTCGCGCTGATATCCTGAGTGAAGCGCATAAATCTCGGTATTCTATTCATCCCGGCGCTGATAAAATGTACAAGGATTTGCGCATTACTTATTGGTGGCCTGGTATGAAAAAGGATATTGCTGTGTTCGTAGCTAAATGCCTGACTTGTTCTAAGGTAAAAGCTGAACATCAACGCCCATCTGGTTTGCTCGAACAACCAGAAATTCCTGCATGGAAATGGGAATGTATAGCGATGGACTTTATTACCAAGTTACCTTTGACAGCAAGCAAACATGATAGCATTTGGGTAATAGTGGATCGTTTGACTAAGTCTGCCCACTTTCTGCCCATTCGTGAAAACTACCGTGTTGAGCAACTCGCGCAGCTTTATGTCAAGGAAATTGTCTGCCGTCATGGTACTCCTTTGAGCATCATATCTGATCGCGATGGCCGTTTTATATCCCGCTTTTGGAAATCTCTCCAAACTGCGCTAGGAACTCGCTTGGACATGAGTACTGCATATCATCCTCAGACTGACGGACAGTCTGAGCGAACTATTCAAACTCTCGAGGATATGCTCCGATCTAGTGTTCTTGATTTTGGAGGTAATTGGGATTCACACCTACCTCTGGTCGAGTTCTCTTATAATAACAGCTATCATTCCAGCATTGGTATGGCCCCATTTGAAGCACTTTACGGTCGTAAGTGCAGCTCCCCGATTTGTTGGAGCGAAGTGGGTGAAGCTCAAATCACAGGACCCGAACTAGTTCAAGAGACAACCGATAAAATCGCCAAGATCCGTGATCATCTGCTGACTGCCAGAAGCCGACAGAAGAGTTACGCAGATCGTAGGCGAAAGCCTCTCGAATTTCAAGTTGGTGATCTTGTTCTCCTCAAAGTGTCGCCCTGGAAGGGTGTTGTCCGCTTTGGGAAGAAAGGTAAGCTTGCTCCTCGTTATGTTGGTCCATTCAAGATTCTCGCGCGTGTGGGAAAAGTTGCCTACAGACTTGACCTGCCGCCCGCGTTTAGCAATGTGCATCCAACGTTCCATGTATCCAATCTCAAGAAGTGTTTAGCTGACGAGAACCTTCACATTCCACTTGATGAAGTTCAAGTTGATGAATCTATGCATTTCGTTGAGAAGCCTGTTGAGATTATGGATCGCGAGGTTAAGCAAACCAAGCGCAGTCGCATCCCTATTGTTAAAATTCGCTGGGAGTCCAAGCGCGGAGCCGAGTTTACATGGGAAAGGGAAGATCAAATGAAGATCAAGTACCCGCACCTGTTCTCTGCGCAACCTACTTCGAGATAAATTTCGGGACGAAATTTCTTAAAAGTAGGGGAGACTGTGACATCTGCCCCATCCGACCCGACCCAGGTACCCGTTTCTCCGATCCGATCTCTTTCTTTTATAATTTAATATTTATTTATACTTATACTTTACTTTTATTAATAATAATAATATTTTCCTTCCCGCCTCTTCCTCTTTCTTTCCGCCGTTCCGTCCCTCTTATTCTCTCTTTCCGCCTTCTTTTCTCTCTTGTTGCCGTCCCGCCTCTTTCTCTCTCTTGTTGCCGTCCCGCCCTTAAGCCTTGAACCCCCCTTCTCTTTGTCTGTCCTTTGTTCCTTCCCGCCTAAGGTTGTCTGCGCAGCTCCACGCGCCAGACTCCTTACAAGGAAGCCTGCGTGAAGACCATCTGTTACTGCGATACGCGAGACGAACTGTCCCCGCAGCGCGCTAAGGATTTTAGTTCTTCCCGCGACGCGCTAAGGAATATAGTTCTTCCCGCAGCGCGCTATGGATATAGTTCTTCCCGCGGCGCGCTTAGAATTGTAGTTCTTCCCGCAGTGCGCTAAGGTTTGTTCTGTCTGCCTTCGCGCTCACGCACTCTTGACCTTCTGTGTCTGCCTTCGCGCTCAAGCTTTCTCGCGCTATGTCTTGAGTCTTTTCTTCTGTTTAATCCAGCCGTTTACTTTTGTGATGTCTTATCTTCTGTGCTGTTGACCTGACCTATCTTATGTCTGAAAAGTTACTTTCGGCGCAGCATGCGTACCAACCCCATTGGTTGGCAGAAAAAGTGACTGACATTATCTTTTGAGATCTGCTTTTCCATGCTTGACCAGTACCTTTATCTGACCCTCCCATGCCTGTTTACTGTTACCTGTCAGCTTTTCCTTTTCCCCCTGCAGCTGCCATATCTTTTGATATCTTTTGCTTTTGGAATCTTTTACTTTTTGGAGATCTTTTCCCCTTTTCTAGGGATTGTGTTCCCTAGGGTTTCCCTATAAATAATAATGTTATTTTCTTAACACTACACACACAAATACTTATTATCTTTCTCTTCCTTTGCTCCTTGCCGTTGTTCTTCCTCTGCCGTCTCCTCTCTCTTTGCCTTCGTCTTCTATCCTGTTCTGCCCAGATTCCCGGTAATATATAATATATATATAATAATACATATTACTATGCTATCATATATTCAAGACATTAAAACAAATCATTAAAACAATAATCTTATTTATAGGTTAACTTGTGCTTGTTTAAAGTTGGTTCTTGCATTATCTTTCAACGCATCTTTATCAAGTGAGTAATCTCGTACCTAATCCCTTTTTATTTTTAATGTTTTGGGATGATCATGTGTTCATACAAACTTAGAGTCTTAAACTTGTTTATGAACTTTAGTCGTGCAGTATCCCATGTGTTGAGGACGTTTACTTGGCTGTTTATTTGTATGTGTGTATCATTAACCGCTTTGTTCGGCCTATTCCGAAGTTTTCATGAATCCATTAGATGAACACGGGAGACCTATCGTTTACGGTTTTCTTTGTTTACACTTGCACAGATGTTTTCTTGTTTTTGTGCTCATTTGGGAGCATGGATTGAACTATGAACTATGATCTATTTAGGCTTGATCACAATCTGATTACACCCTTGTTAAACACCAGACATACACGTGTTGCGCGCAGATTTATTGTTATCTATGTATTGTATTAAACTTGATTTCTCACCAACACGCAAGTGTTTGACGTTTATTTTAACACATGTTCAGGTTTGCTGTAGCTACATTTGGAGCTTGTGGACACGTAGGACGTTTTTACTTTTGGACCTAGATTAAAATGTATCAAGACAAGTTATTGTTGTTCGAATATTTTGCCTTATAATATATTGATTTATGTTGATTTATGTTATCTTGTGTTTACGTTGCGCGTGCGCGAATGAATATATTTATTAAATATTGACACCCAATAGTGTCACGAGTAATGAAACAATATGTGGCGCCCCGATGTATAATCCGCCTTTGGTCGGGGTGTTACAAGTATGTCCACGCCTCCTATGATGAGCATATGGAGGGTGGCTCCGTCGCGCTGGGCGCTGGGGAGGTTGGCTTCCCCGATCGCTTCGATGACATGTTCATCCCTGTTGATCTGGGATTTTTCTTTGACAGCGATGCGCCTGGTAAGCCTTTGTACTTATGCATTTGCCTTTATAATACCAAATTTGGCTAACACTTCTGTTGCGTGTATTGTAGACGCGCTTGAGAACTACGAGCTGGAGCTCGCGGAAGAGGAGGAGGAAGAGGAGGCGCCCCAACTAAAGCGTAAAGCTAAAGGGAAAACTGGCGCAGGGGCCAGTAAGAAGCAGAAGAAAGATGATGCCCCTGTTGTTCAGGATCCTCCTACTCAGGCGAAGGGACTTGAGAAAACCCAGGTGTTTACCACCAAGTTTTCCTTGTCTTCCCTGCCTCAAAAAGTGGGCAGACCTCCTGTCCACACGAGGTATGGTGCGACTACCTCCTCCCTTCGCGCGGTGGAAAAGAGTAGCGGCGTTGCGCCTTCGACAGGTATACTTTGCTTATCCTTTGGTTATCTTTTATGGTTCTATGAGCGCGATTCTGATAGAATTACTAATGAATCTTTGCTCACTCAAATGTTTGTAGAGCCGGCGACCTTGGTGGATCAACCTCAAGCGCAACAAGATGCCGAGGCTGCGCCGGAGGTCGCTTCGAAGTCCCCTGTTTTACCCTCGAAAAAGGGTAGAATGGACTTCATGGCGATGTTTGCCTCGCGAACGGAGTTGCGCCAAGGTATGTATTGTGGTTTTATTTTCTGACTTTTTTCTTTTAGATCAAGTCATGAACCATTTCTTTTTGTTGATTTTTTCATAGGAGTCGTAGCTGGCGTACAAGCTGCTGGCGGCACTCCTGGCGCCGGTGCCAGCGCCGTTGGTTCTGCTCCTGCTCCTGCAAGCGCTGAATCTCCCCTCATCGGGATTACTAAGGAGCAGGAGGCCGTTTTACGGCGGCGTCGAGACCTCCCTCACCTCCTCCTGCGCGCAGCCCTCCTCGCGAGACTGATTTTGGTTCTAGGTCGCAGGAGAAAAGGCCTGTTTCAGAGGAGGATGAGGAGGTTCAAGCTGAAGGCTCCGACAGCGGCCGCGCCAGCCCTGCAGCGCCACGAGGTTTCGCGGCGCCGTCTTCTCGTGGGCCTGGCGCTGACTTTTCTGCTTCATCCCCGCAGGTATTGGTTCGTTTTTGCTCCGCTGCGCGGACTTCCATATTAGTGTTTTGATGACTTAGATCATTACTTTGTGTTTGCAGGAAGCCGATCACATTTACCGCCCAAGATGGAACATTACTGAGGACAGCTCATTTCAATCCATGGGTGTGTGTGAGGACTTCTGGGCTCATTCTGTGCCTCCAGCTGAAAGGAGGTTTCAGGAGGGCCGCGCTCGCGATGACTTGCTCAACGATCATCTGTTTGCTGGGTCGGCTTTCTTTGCTGCCTCCCAAGAGCTTCGCTATGATTACGTAAAGGTACGTGATGCTCTTGCGGAAGCCAAGCAAGAGGCTAAAGTGTCTGCTTGGCATCTTTCTGATGCTCGAGAGAGAGCTGAGAAGCTCCAAGCAGAGCTCAGTGAGAACAGAGCAAGTGCTAACACTGCATTCGTGAAGCGCGGGCATGAGCTACAGGCTGCGCGGGAGAAGCTACAGGCGGCCGAGGCGGACGCGGCCAAGTACACGCGTAGAGTGCGCGACTTGGAGCTGGACGCGGAGGCGCGTGACCAAGCTCTTGTCCAGTCTATAACTGACAAATCATCGCTGGAGAGTGAGGTTGCGCGCCTGAAGAAGGAGCTGGCGGCCGCGCAGGCCGAAAAAGATGAAGCCTTGGCGACGGCAGCGTCTAGCCAGGAAGCACTCGAGCTTGCGCGAGCGGAAAAAGAAGAAGCCCTGGCGGCAGCAGCGTCCGACAAAGAGGAGCTGAAACAGACTAAGGAAACTGTTGAGTTGTTAAACTCTCAGATTCCTGCTCTTGAGACGTCTGTTGCTTCCCTCGCGCAGGATCGCCAATGGCTAATCTCACAGGGTATGACTCGTTGCGCTTACGCGATGAAATACTCAGACGAGTTTCAGGCCCTTGTGATGGATTGCAACGCTGCCGCGCGCTTGGTGGGTCGAGCTGAAGGGTTTAAGGATGGCTATGAATATGGCATGTTGAAGAAGAACCCATCCGACTACCCTTATCAGAGCGACGTTGCCTGCGCGGACATGGCCGCGATGGGGGAGAAGTATTTGAATACTCCCATTCCCATCCTTACGCAGGTATTTTAACCTTAATGAGATTACCTTGACTTATTTTCCAAGTCTTTTTGTACTCATATTTTTCCTTATGATTTGCAGATATCCGCGCTTGCTGACCAGCCCGATCTCGGCGCACTAAAGAAATTACTTGACGAGTGCGAAGGGGCTGGTGGCAGCGATGATGGCGCGGGGAATGCTGCCCCTGCTAGCGGCTCTGGCGTGGCCAAATGATCCGCTCCTGACACTATTGTGATAGAAGACTCCATTCAGGACGAACAACTTGACTATGGTCAGTTTGGAGATGACGAGGAGCGGGCTGCGCCAGATGCTGAGGGCGGTGATGAGGACTATGAAGAAGCTGACGTCGACGTGGAGACTTGAGAAGCCCTTCATGTTTTGTATTTTTATTTGTAGTTTGTATCTCATCATCTTGCAAACTTGTAAATTTCAATGCTTTGGAATGAAATTTGTTTTTCCCTTCTTCGCATCTTGCGCATTCCCCATTCATCTCTTTATATTGCATGTTTGCTTGTTGAATATAAGATATGCTTGCACGTTGAAATAAGAACAAGGTTGTAAGGAAATTATTATACTTAATCCTTGTCATATTGTAAGTGATTTTGCCATATCTTGATTATGTTGACACGTGCCTTGGCATTTTCATTATTCCTCTTTTGCGCGACGTTATCGCGCATTTATTATATGGAATTATGAGTTTTTTAGCCTTTACGTGTCAATATGTGTTACTCAGATATCCATTACAATTTCATGCGCGACCTCGACCTGAGACCTTAACAACTATGTTTTGGCATTTGCTTTGCCTTAGTTGTGCTTAGGTATTTTTATGGTCAGGCTGCGCAGCATGTAGGATGGATGTGAGTGATTTGAGCTAAGGCTCACATTATTGGGCTAAGGCCCTGAGCTAAAGCTCATATTATTGGGCTAAGGCCCTGACGTTTTAGAGTTAAGACTCGTTAACGCGTTTGAGCTTGAAGCTCGCGTATGTATGTTTTACTTCGTTTTATTTCGTTTTGATGTCAATACAATGTTGTCATATTGCTCAAAATTAATAAAGGGAAGTGTGAAACATGTATGCAAAAGGTAATAGAATTGGGCTAAGGCCCTGACGTTTTAGAGTTAAGACTCGTTAACGCGTTTGAGCTTGAAGTTCGCGCATGTATGTTTTACTTCGTTTTTATTTCGTTTTGATGTCAATACAATGTTGTCATATTGCTCAAAATTAATAAAGGGAAGTGTGAAACATGTATGCAAAAGGTAATAGAATTGGGCTAAGGCCCTGACGTTTTAGAGTTAAGACTCGTTAACGCGTTTGAGCTTGAAGCTCGCGCATGTATGTTTTACTTCGTTTTTATTTCGTTTTGATGTCAATACAATGTTGTCATATTGCTCAAAATTAATAAAGGGAAGTGTGAAACATGTATGCAAAAGGTAATAGAATCCACATTAAGAGAAGATAGCGCGTATCATTATTCATAATGGCTTAAAAAGCCTTGATTACAAACTTGACATTTTTTACATGAAACATTTTCTAAGCTGTGCCGCGTTCCATGCGCGCGGGATCTTCTTTCCATTCAAATCTTTTAAGGCGTATGCGCCTTTTCCCAATTCTTCCGAGACTTGATAAGGTCCCTCCCAATTGGGGGACATCTTTCCCGGGGGTATCGCGCGGCTAGCTTCATTGTTTCGAAGGACAAAATCATTTTTCTTGAAGTGGCATTCTTTCACGCGCTGATTGTAATATTTTTCCAGTTTTTTCTTGTATTTGGCTTCACTGATGATAGCCGCCTCTCTGCGCCCTTCAAGTAAGTTGAGATCCAACCTTCTTTCGCGCTCGTTATCAATCTTGCTCATCATGAGCACTCTATGGGATGGGCATCCAATTTCTGCTGGAATCATTGCCTCCGTTCCATAGGTTAGGCTGAACGGGGATTCGCCATTGCTGGTTTTGCTTAATGTCCTGTGCGCCCACAGGACATTAGGTAGCTCGTCAACCCAAGAATGGGATTCTCCCTCTAACCTTTTCTTCAACCCATTCAGCAAGCTTTGGTTCGCGCGTTCCACTTGGCCATTCCCCTGAGGGTGGTATACTGAAGTGAAAATTTGGTTGATGCGCAATTCCTTGAGCCAGCTGGATATCTTCTTGTCAGTGAATTGTTTGCCATTGTCGCTCACAATTTCCATGGGAAGGCCAAAACGGCATATGATGTGGCTCCAAATAAACTGCTTCATCGCCTCGGCTGTGATTTTTGCTAGTGGCTTGGCTTCGACCCATTTTGTGAAATAGTCTACCGCCACTACCAAAAATTTTACTCGTCCTTGCGCTTGCGGTAGGGGACCAACAATATCGATTGCCCATTTGTGGAAAGGCCATGCGGAGGTCACCGGAATCAAGTTGTTCTTTGGCCGCATGGTGTTTGGCGCATAGCTCTGACATGCTTTGCATTTTTGGATCTCTTTTAAAGCGTCCAGGTACATGCCTGGCCAATAGTAACCTGCGCTCATTGCCTTGGTAACAACCATGCGCGGGCCAGCATGTATTCCACAGATTCCTTCGTGTATCTCTCTGATCACATAGCTTGCTTCCTCAGCATCTAGGCATTTCATGAGCGGTCCAAGATAAGAGCGTCGATATAATGTACCATCAAGCAGTTCATAGTTCTGCTACTTGTGTCTTATCTTCCTCGCCTGTGCGCGATCATCCGGTACTTTTCCCTCCTTCAAGAATTCCATTACTGGAGTTATCCATGATGAAGGGGTTGTATGAGTTACAAGGACAGACTTCGCTCCCACCGACGGGTTGCTCATTACTTCTACCCTGACATCTTTGCCAAAGTGATCGAAGCTGGTCGATGCCATCTTGCTCAGCGCGTCAGCAGATTTGTTTTCACTGCGCGGGATATGAATGATTCTGAAGCAGTCAAATTGCTCGATGAGCTTTTTCGCCTGCTCTAGATACAGAGGCATGGTGTTCTCCTTGGCATCATAAAGGCCATTGACCTGCGCTGCTACCAAGTATGAATCAACATGGGCCTCTAGCTTTTTAACTCCGAATTTGTGCGCGATGCGCAGGCCAGCCAGCAGGGCTTCATACTCAGCTTCATTGTTGGTGCTCTTGAAGTCCAACCTGATGGCGTAAGTATATTCCTGATTCTCTGGATTCACCAGCTTGAGGCCTGCGCCGGATCCTTCGTTGTTTGAAGCCCCGTCGGTGAATAATCTCCACACATTTTCTTCATCATTGGCTCGCGGAGGGTCTACCTCGCGCTGAGCCTCTTCAATTTTTCCTTCGGGGACTTCTGCAATGAAATCAGCCAAGACTTGTCCCTTTATTGCTGGACGGGGCTTATAGGCGATCGTGTGCTCTCCTAATTCCAGCGCCCACTTTGCCAGCCTTCCTGAGAGCGCGGGACGCCGCAAGACTTGCTGGATGTTATAACCAGTCAGAACTTCAATGGGATGACCATTGAAATATCTATGAAGCTTGCGCGACGCGTGTGTTAGTGACAAAACTAACTTTTCCATGATGGAGTAGCGCGTCTCAGGATCTGTCAGCACCCGACTCACATAGTATATTGGCGTTTGGATTCCCTTGCGATCCACCAACAATACTGCGCCGATAGCGCGCTCTCCTGCCGATAGGTACAATGTCAAGATTTCACCAGGAAGTGGAGCTGTGAGCGCGGGCAGATTTATCAAACACTCTTTTATCTCACTGAAAGCTTGATCGGCCTCAGGAGTCCATTTGAATTGGCTTTTCTTTAAGCAATTTCTCAATGTGTTGACAAATGGGGTAGATTTGCTTGCATGGTTCGCTAGGAACCTGTTGATTGATACCAATCTACCATTCAGCTTCTGGACTTCTTTCATGGTGGATGGCGAGGGCATGTCAAGGATGGCCTCCACCTTTTCTGGGTTCACCTTGAAACCATCCTTGGTGACCATTACACCTAGAAATTTTCCCTCTTGTACGCCGAAAGTGCATTTGTTCGGATTGAGCTTCATGTTAACTTCCTTTAGGCGCCCAAGGGTTTCTTCGATGTCTTTGAGCATTTGTTTTTCCTCCCTGCTTTTGATCACCAAATCATCCACATAGACTTCTAGGTTTCTTCCAATCTGCTCGCTGAAAACAGCATCCATAAGTCTTTGGTAGGTGGCTCCCGCATTCTTCAAACCAAAGGGCATTTTTGTGTAACAAAAAACACCCTTGTCGGTTCTGAAGGCGGTCTTGTCCTCGTCTTGTGGTGCCATTTGAATCTGGTGATAGCCCTTGTAGGCATCCAGGAAACATTTGAGCTTGAATGGCGCCACGGAGTCCACCTTTGCGTCGATGTTTGGGAGGGGGTAACAATCTTTTGGGCACGCTTTGTTGAGGTCCTTGAAGTCAATGCACATCCTCCACGACCCGTTACTTTTCTTTACCATCACAGGATTGGCTACCCATGTCTGGTATCGTATCGGGCGGATGATGTTTGCGCGCAATAGATCCTCAACCTGCTCATTCATGGCCCTCGCCTTCTCATCCCCCATGACTCTCTTCTTTTGAGCAATTGGCTCTACAGACTTGAACGTGTTGAGAGAATGTTGCGCCAGGTCTAGCGGAACCCCAGTCATATCAGAGTGTTGCCACGCGAAGACCGACATATATGCTGTGAGCAATCTTTTCATTCTCAACCTCGTGTCGTCTGATATCGTAGCGCCAATTGTGATTGTCTGCTCCGGGAATTTTGGGTTGAGAATCCATTCCTCTGGCGCGTTGTCTACCATTGGAAGTTTCATTCTCCCTTCCCGCGGAGTACTTGTCACTGCACACAAATGATCTCGGTATACAAAAGTTACACCTGTTGGTGTTGGGAACCCTAACGCGCCGTGCGCTGGCGACGGTATGGCGTTGAATTGGGCAATCGTTCCCCTACCCAAGATCATATTGTGGCAAGAAGTGGTGGGCAAGACCAAGAAGTTGACAACTTCGGCTCGCTTGTGTTTTTCATCCCCCATGGTTAGTTCAAATTGTATTTGACCTAGGGGATGAATGATTTCATTCGAAACACCAGAGATTGGTGCATTCACAATTTCAAGCCTTGCTTGGTCTGCCGGATCCAGTTTCCTGAAACATTGCTCGTACATGATGTCTGATTCGCTGCCAGTGTCCACCAGGACTTTTGACACTTCATAATGAGCAATGTGTGTAGTGATGACAAGAGGACTGCTGATGGAAGGGCCTCCCCTGATTCTTGGGAAGATGACTTGTTGCTCGCGCCAATCTCCTTGGGTTTGCGCGCTTCTCTTTCTTGATATTTGCCCTTGCCTTCCTCCCTCGGCTACACAGATTCTTTTGTACTTTTTGCTGGCTGAGGCTCCTTCTGATTGTTCATTTTCTGGTCTTGAGTTTTTTACCAGGTGAGCCAGCTTGCCTGATTTCACATCTTTTTCAATTGCATCCTTCAAGTGGTGGCATGCATCAGTGTTGTGTCATGTGGACTTGTGAAACTCACAGTACTTGCCACTGTCTGATGGTCCCTTGTAGTGTAGTGGCTTGCGGCTTTTGAACTGGACATTCTCAGTGCTTAACACTTGTGAAGGCGTTTTAGTGAGGGGAGTCCATATTCTTGGCAGAGGTCTGTTAGGATCTCTGCCGCCTTCCCTCTTGTCACCCTCCCCGCGATTACGAACGTCTTTTTGGGGCTGGGGTGAGCTTGGTTGCGCCTGCTTTTCTGCTGAAGAAAAACTGGTTGGTTGCAACCTGGACCATACAGAGTTCTGTTTGCCCCTTCTTTCGTTGCTGCGCGGTGTCTCAGCTTGATGCGCTCTTTCTCTTGCCCTATCTTGGGCAATTTGTTTTTCATTTCTCGCGAAGACTCGCGATGCTTCCATTAGTTTGGCCCAAGTGGTTGGCATGCCATCTCTGCTTACGAGAGCTCGGCGGAGTTGATCACTGCGCGCGCCTTGTATAAAGGCCACGCGCAAGAATTGCTCAGTGATACCTCCGATTGCCAGAGACTCCTGATTGAAACGAGTGATGTAGTCTTCAATCGTTTCATCATTCCTGCGCACGCAGTGCATGATGTCATCAGGGTCGCGCGTGTGTCTGCGCTGCTGTACGAAGTGGGCTTGGAACTTTTCCAATAGTTCCTCGAACCCATCGATTTGCCCAGTCGGCAAGCTCTCGAACCAGACACGCGCCGCGCCTGTGAGGCAGCGAGCAAACATGTGACACCATGTAGGCATCGTCCAGCTTTCTAGGTTTCCCTTGTTGTAAAAACCTTGTAAGAAATCGTCTGGATCTGTTGTGCCGTCATATTTGCCCAAACCACTTTGCATCTTTGTTTTGTGCTGAATGGGGGCCTTCGCGATGCGCTCAGTGAATTTTGAATGTTTCACCAAGATGGCTGGCCTGTACGGTGTGGTTACGTCCACTTGCCCTCTAACTGGTGGGCTGTACGGCGTGTGCAGATCCAGATCGGCTTTGGCTCCAGGCGCCATGTTCACGTGCGCGAGGAGCTGTGAGCCTCCTGCATGAGTATCTCGCGTCTTCCTCATGCTGTGCACTTCTTCATCACTAAACTCAGTGTGTGCAGTGTGAACAGAATGACCATCTTCCGGCGCGCGCGCCCTTTTTGTTCCATGAACGTTTTGCTTGTCAAACGCTAGCCTTTGTGTTAAGTCGGCTGACTTTTTGTGTTTGACCAGCTCATTGTACTTGTCCATTAGACGTCGTTGCTCGTTTATGAGCCATTCTTTGGGGTCATTGGTTTCATCTTCTGGACCCATTGGTCCTTTTTGTTTCGCGCCGGTGAGATTTTGTAACGTGAGATCGTCTGGAGGAGTTTCAGTCTGGCCATGAGGAGTTGTGATGAAGGGACGGTTACTGGTGGCGGGCGTAGAATCACGCGGCACCCTCAGAAACTGCTGTCCCTCATTAACATCCTCACGTTCAATATCCTCCAGAACTTGATCAACGTTACGAACGCCAGAAACCATGGTGAAAATTGGTTTTTTTTTTTATAGATCTGATGAGATCTTGTTGCCGTTGTAACAGGTGATGGCGCCAATGAAGAAACGTGGATCGACTCACTGGTAGACGATCTACTTTCCTCGGGTGTGATTATGCTATTTCACCGATGGTTCTCTGGGATCTGGGTTCTTCCACCTACAAAATGAACAGCACCGTAAACTTACCCCTCAGAAAGGGACAGAGGGGTCCTCTTTGGGGTAACCCTCCGGTGTGAGAATAAGTGTTTGTAGGAGAAGATAATAATATGAGAGTAAGGAAAATGGAGTGTATTGCTTAATAGCTGAATACTCTGTAATTGTGTGTAATTGGATGTGTGCTTCTCCTTGTGGAGTTGATGTGGTATTTATAGTGCTAGGGTTTCCCATGATTGGGCTCAGACCCAATTAGGGCCTTGTTGGCCTCCTCCAATTGCTTTGCGCCACGTGTCCTTGGGACACCTGGTGCTTTTTCATTGGTTATAATCACGTGGTAGCACATAGGTTTTGCTGAGTTGTCCACCTTTCATTGGCAGCTGTCAACATCAGCATATTCTTATTCCTTAAAAAGATACCTTCTGGAAGGTTGTCTGACGTGCACAATCAAGGTTGCCCTAATCCTGGTTTGGATAAGGACGAGGTTGATTATGTGCATGTGTGATATGCGCCTATCCTGAGGATGCGCGAGGTCTTCTATTTATTCTCACGCGCAGATGTTTCATGCGCAGATGTGATATGCACAAGCATGTGATATGCGCCACGCGCAGATGTGATATGCGTGAGCATCTGTGATGCCTGAGCATGTGATGCCTGAGCATATGTGATATGCGTGAGCATATGTGATATGCGCCATGCGCATAGGTTTTGGCTTTGTGCCTTCATAATGTCTTGATTTCAAGCCTCTTGTCTATATCTTGTGGGTTGACCCGCCTCGCTCGGTGTTGAGGCGGGTACATACCTCTTCAGTATGGTTAAATTGTGACATGGATGGAGTCGTATAGCAACTTATATGAACCATCACCTGACCCGACCCATTATTATAAACTATGACCCGAAATACAGTTCTAATGGAATAAGAATAATCATGTCTGCGGATCCAACCCTACAATCACTGTCTTTTTTTTTTGTTTCATCTTTTTAACAGCAAACTATTCTACTTCTAACTTACGTCATATTTTTAAATTAACTTCGTGCCCAATAGTTGAACCTGTTTATTGACGTATATGTTTAACAGTTTTGGTTTGAATTATACGGTTGCATTACATATAAAACATATAATTGTGCTAGAAGTACTACAATATTTAGATAAAATAACTTCTTGTCTCTATCTCAATTGTTTTCATCTTTACTTGTAATTGTTGACTATATATACAACCATAACTAAATGATGTAACCAAATTACACCTGTGTTTATACGATTCTGAAAAAACACGGGTTCAACACTTGGCCTAATTACTTAGTCCTTAGGTTAAATGTAGTCATTCCCACGAGGTGGTATACAAGCTCGTTACGAGAAGGAGATTGGAGAAGGGGGGGGGGGGTTCTTCTTGTAACCACCCTCCGGCGTGAGAATCGATATGAGTGATTACATAAAAAGTATCGTCAAGCACTAGATAGTATTTACGCTAAGAGATTAAGATCTTTTTACCATTGAAAGTGGAGTGGTATTTATAGCCGGAATGGAGGAGAGAAAGAGAAAGAGTGATTCAGCTGCGTTGTCATAAGGTCCACCAATCCGAGGGCTTGCACGTACCCAAGGAGAGTTGGCAAATAAGGCAACTGCCTGACGGTGACATTTGTACTGTGTAGTACTATCAACGATGTGTTGTTGTCATTCTATTGGCTGGAGGTCTCTTTTGCCAAGATACTCCTTTTTGTGTCATACCTAGGACGATCTTGAATGTCGAATCTTCTAGAATGTCGGAATGGATGTTTGGCGCGAGGTGAGATCTCCGCCAACATCATGTTCTTTGAATATATCAAGTATCAGTGCTCTGCGACGTTAATTTGTGGGCCCTCTCACGAAGACTTCTCTTATTTTTAGGTGGGTTTGAGACCATACCTCTTCATGTATTAAAAGCCAGGTAAACTCAAAACATGCCTAATCCATTCCCATGCCTTCTTTTTTCGAAACCTTCTTGTTGCTACTATGGCCGAAGACAAGCATATCGCTAGCACCTCCACTGCCATCGTCCATCTCACAGCTCCTTCACACTTCTTGATCAAACCACGACGATGATCAATATGAATAATTTTTGCAACGAAATTAGTTTTTATAACTAAGTAATTAATTTTATATATCGTAACTATTTTATAACCAGAGTAATTATTTTATAAGTATAGTAATTAAGTTGAAATATTTACCATAATGCCACCCTGTCTTTTGTTGATTCATTTGAGTCGTAGGTTTCCTATGATAAATCTATTTATGGGTTAACTTTTCGCTATATATTTATATCTTAATATACAAGTTATCATTTTAAAAGTATAATTAATGTTATCAATATGTGTAGAAATTATAGATTTAACCAAAAGTGTCCCCATAAATGAATGCTCCGATACACAAATCTCATCATGATCTTAAAAGTAATCAAAATTAGTTGGATTTAAATATGTTTAATTATCAAATACCAATGACAATGATCAATATGACTAATTATCTCAAGAATATTATTAATTTTTTTAGTTATCTCAAGATTCTTGTTAGTTTATTTAGTTGTATATGCATCGTTTGATTTAAATTCCATAAACCTTATTAAACATGTAAATAAGTTCATTAGTTTACAACTATAAATTTAAGTTATGTTTAATTTTGTAATGATGATGGTGATAATGAAGTAAAAGTTAAAGATAAATAAAAATATGAATGGATTATATGAATATAAAAAACTATGAATAAAGAATGAAGATGTTTTATAAAAAATATGAACTAAAGGTTGGCCACAACATACATGTATGTGAGATTAAACATAATAAAAGTGTGTGTTTTTTTGGCTTTATGCTGTCTCATGTAGATAGCTTTTGATCTTGATAATTATGCATGCATTTCCTTCATTATTAAAAAATTATGTATTTGCACAAAATGTAAAGTTTTATCTTTGTAGAGAAAAATAAAAATAAGATAATCTCGAGCTTTAAAAGAAATAAAATGAAAGGTGACTCCAGGTAGAAAAAAATTTTATAGTAAGACTTCCCTCCAAGAAAGTAACCTTTTTTTTTTTCTTAAAGTGTCTCATATGACTAAATTAGTTAATAATTTTATGTTTTTAAAAATAACAATAAAAAACAATCCAATCTAAAACGATATAAAACACTTTTAAAATTTACTTCTAATAATAAATAGAATTTATGACACGACGATGAATACCGTGTTAGTCATGCACCTATAATTATATGCAAAACTTTTTAAAAATCGTCACCTCCACATCAGCATGCAACGAACTCACATGCTACTGCATTCATCGTCGTGTGAAGATTTTCACCTGATTCACTTTAATAATTATGATATATCCTTTACTATCATTACATTTCAAATCAAACCACCAAACACAACACATAGACATTTATGTCAAGTAGATATATCTCAAATCTATATTTTATATTAGGTAAATATGATTTATAACGAAGATATATAGAAATCTTAGTCTATTCTATTTCTAATCAATAACTACTCACTCACTAGTCAATAATAAAGTCCACTTGGTCCACAACTCCCACTAAACTCTCTGCAATCAACTCACCAATCGAATGCTTATTAGGGCTCCTGTGGATCACACAGTTTATCTTCATCACACACTCACAAAACCCCCAATTGATACCACATTCACTCACACACACAAACCCTAATTTCTCAATGGTGATCTTGATTGAATTTGGGGGTTTAGGGTTTTGAATTTGGTTGTGAATCATGGCTAGAAGACATGGATGGGAACTACCTGCACATACCTTTCAGGTTCAGTTTTTGTCTTTTGATCTGTTTATTGTAATGTGGGTTGTTTTATGGGATTTTGACTATATTTGACTAGCAAAAGTAACACTTTTTGTGATCATATTGTATCAAAGGTGATAACTTTAGTGGTTAACTTTATGAAACATTGCATTTGGCATTCATACAAGTTAAATGTAAGTTACAAAATTACAAGAATTAGAGTGGATTTGGGTGTTTTTTTTAGAAATAATTAGTTGCTTATGATGGTAAAGATTTTTACTTATTTTACTTGATTAGTAGGTTAGAACTTAGAAACCCATTGGTGAAATAAGAAATAATGAACATTTAAGTTAATAAAATAGGATTTTAAGATAAGATATAACTAAAATCTTCTTATGATTTAGTAAGTTTTTATAAAATATTAGAATAAGTTTTAGGTATTTAATTATTTTTAATTATTTTATTTAAGTATTTTAAATCATTATTATTATTATTATTATTATTATTATTTAATAGGAGAGAGATGTGGGAAACAAAAATCTAGACTTTTACCAGAAGTCGACATTGGCAACCGAAGTTACTTATATATTATGATAATATTGTATTTGTATCATGAAAATTTAACTTTTATTAATATTAGCTGATTTATTTGATCCATTTGTGTTTTGTAGGTTGTGGCCATTACAGTATACTTCTTACTTTCAGTCGCCTTCTATGCATTTTTCTCACCTTTTCTTGGAAAAGATATTTATGAACACGTGGCCATTGGTGTCTATTCCTTCTTGGTAAATGACACGTTGCCCTTCAACTATTATTTACGTCTACAATTTGTAGGTTGTTTCTAATAGTTATATTATGTTTCAGGCTTTATGTGTATTCATTCTTTACGTAAGATGCACAGCTATTGATCCTGCTGATCCTGGAATATTGATTGAACCAGAGAGAGCTTCACCTTATAGATCACATAATGGTAAAACAGTAAATTTATTAAAATCTTGAAACCAAAGTGTAATGTGTGTTTGTTTGTATACCAGGAAATGGATCTTCTGTAGGAGAACCGAGCAAAACGGATTTTCAAAATGGTGGAATCTATGATGATAGTAGCTCTGGTTGCTGTTCAAAATTTTGGGGATTTTTGTGTGGATGTATTGTTATAGAAGATTGTAGAAATGATGAAGATATGCAACAAGGATTTGAAGAAGAAGCTTTATTCTGCACATTGTGCAATGCAGAGGTACTTTCATTTTAATAGTTTTGTTTCTTTTAAATTATTTATTTTATGCGTTAATTTATATATATCCTTCTAAAAGTTCAAACTTCCATTTATGTTCTTTACTTTATATTTGTTTACGTTCATTAATATATTTATTTACATTTTATAGGCTCATTGCATTTTAGTCTGGTTTTAGTAACTTTTATAAGCCCAATACATCGTCCACATTTACTTTTAATTGGTTTTAGCTTGGTTATGTTCATTCATCTATACGCAGTTATGTTCTTTTGTTTACGACCGTGAACCGTGCGTTTATATTGTTAACGAACTAACATAAACGAACATGAATATGTTTATTTTCCTAACAAACGAACACAGACATGTTTATTTTCCTAACGAACAAACACGAACAAGAAAGCGTTGTTCGTTTAGTTGTTCGTGTTCGATCGTTTGTTCGGTGAAAGTTAAATGAACAAACACAAACATGCCTGCCCGTGTTCATTCGGTTCGTTTATAAGCCTCTGAACCTTGTATTAATTTTGTGAATATTTTTATAAAGTTATTGGTAAATATATAATCATATATATCTTATTTTTATTATCTTATAGGTGCGAAAATATAGCAAACACTGCAGAAGTTGTGATAAATGTGTTGATGGATTTGATCATCATTGTCGGGTAAGGTTCAATTGTGATGAAAAGAAAAGTGCAAGGACTATTTTTGTAACTTTTTATTATTCTAATTTACATGTCATTATTATTATTATTATTATTATTATTATTATTATTTAATTTCTTATGTAGTGGTTGAACAATTGTGTTGGGAGGAAAAATTACTTCACATTTGTGTGCTTGATGGCTGTAAGCCTTGTTTGGGTAAGTTATTTAAAAAAAAATTTGATTTTGTTTACAACAATGTTTATAAATTTTTTTTATTCTATTTTGATGCCAGCTTACTTTTGAGTGTGGGGTCGGGATTGCGGTTCTTGTTAGATGTTTTGTTGATAAAAAAGCTACAGAAAATCAGATTGCTGATAGACTTGGAGACGGCTTTAGTAGACCACCATTTGCAACTGTCGTGGTATGTATCTTTTCTGTCAATAATAATCTAATGTTTTTTTTATAAAATTGATTTTGTATGCATTAAAAGTACATATGTTACTGCTAAGTGAAACGGCATAGGATTTGACATTTTTGTGTACACAGGCGATTTGTACGGCTGTTTCCCTTCTGGCCACAATTCCACTAGGAGAGCTCTTTTTCTTTCACATAATCCTCATACGAAAGGTCTCTCTCTCTCTCTATATATATATATATGTATGTATTCATAGTTTTGTGTGCTTGTGTATTTGTGTGTGTGATTGTAGAGTTGTACCAAAATGTAATTTACTTTCATAAATTTTTTTTAGAGTATATGACACTCATAAAGTTATGCATATGCCATTTGTGATTTGACATTTAATAATTTTTTATGAGGTTCATTTTCCCAAACTTACAAATTAATTTCTCTCTAATTTTTTTCACAGACAATTTTTTTATATGTAACAAATGATGTGGCAGGGTGAATGACATGTGATCAAACATTGCCACATCCTCAGTTTACACGTATAATCAGTTTAAATGAGTTTTTTTTTCTAACATATGCACAATTTATCTATATTTGATGCAGGGCATTACCACATATGAGTATGTAGTTGCAATGAGGACCCAAAGCGAACCACCGGGCCCATCTATAGACGGGATGGACCAACAGAGCCTGCAATCTTCACCCACAAGCTCTGCTGTAACTGGCATGAGTAACCGAAGCTCACACGGCTTGAGTTTACAACACAAAGGTGCTTGGTGCACCCCTCCCAGAATCTTCATGGACCAACAGGTATTTATAAAATATTATGATTAACTCAAGACATTTTTATTTAATCAAACACATATTAATAACATTATGATATCAGGACGAGGTCATCCCACATCTGGAACCTGGTCGCCTACCCTCCACAATCGACCCCGATGCGGTCCAAGTTCCCGACAAGGGTAAGAAAGTACAGCAACGCCCTGTGAGAATAAGTGCATGGAAGCTTGCAAAACTCGATTCAAACGAAGCGATTAAAGCAGGCGCAAAAGCCCGAGCCGAATCCTCTGTTCTTCGTCCATTGGGCTCCAGAAACAACCCGAATGATCCCGACCGTTTATCTAGCAGCAACGTGAGCATCATAAGCAGCCCGTGTAGCACATCTCATCACAAACGAACCCACTCCAAAAGCTCGTATCCACCTAGTCGGGCCAGCCGTGAAGATATTGAAACTTGCAATCATAGTGTTAGTAACATGAGCAGCCCGGGCCCAATGGGCCCAGGCCCGTTACAAGGGCGAGACCATTTTAACCCCGTGTACAATTCTTCATCGAATCAATCACCCTGGTCGGGTAAAAACGAGCCCACAACGGTCCAACATGGGCCCGCACCTGGCCCTCGCAGAAACAATTTTGGTGTTGGTGAAAGTACAAGATCGACCTCAGTGTACTGGGATCAAGAAGCGGGTCGGTTTGTATCAGCTTCAACTGCGAGAAGTGTGGGTGGTGGGTCAACTTCTCAGGCGTCGGGCACGGAGTTGACTTACACGGGTCAGTCAATATTCTTTGGTGGGCCCCTTGTGGGTGGTGGTCAAAGGGGGTCAACTGCGGTTAGTTATAATCAGCAAGGGAGGTCGCAGAGAGGTGGGCAGTTGCGGGTGTTTGTTCCAAGGGAGCAAAACCAGACTCCTCGGTTGTAATGAGATCCTTGTACTGAATTTGATTTTGGTGGGACCATGTTTTAGTATTTATTTACTGTGTTGCAACATTTTTGTAAAGACCACTTTTGGTTTCATTCATTGCAAGCATTTGTTCAGTTATGAGTGTATATGATCTTTGTTATATCAGTCATGTTAATTAGAGAGGTATGAACCAAATGAATAAGAACAGGGTGTATTCATAATTTCATATTTGTGCATTTAACTTTAACCGAATAAGCAATAGAATAAACAACGAATATGAATGCCTAGATGGACCATCGGTTGTTTGTTAAGAAAATGAACATGTTGATGAGCCTAAACAAACTGTTTTATAATCTTAATCAAATTGGTTCCAGTTAGTGATACATAAACGTTCGAAGGGGACGTCATCATGTTTGTTTTTAACTAATGAACAACGAGATTTCATATACGTTTGTTAATGTTGTAAGTGAGCACAATCAAATATAAACAAACACAAATGCACATAAATGAACAAGTGAAGGATTAAACGAATTGGCTGAAAATCAAACTTGTTCTGAGATATGAGTGAGTGAACATGTGATGTGCATAAATGAACGACTTTAAATTAAAATCCCTAAATGATAATGAGTGAGCATAAATGAACAAGACATGTGTTAATGTTCATTCGTTTTAACAAAACAAACAAATTTTTTTTGCATATATTGTTTGTTAAAATAATGAATTAGGTTAATGATTATTTTATAACCGTTTGGTTGATATTTTTATTATTTAAGAGAAAAACAGATTTTAAAAAATAAAAAGTCGTAGTATAGTGGTATGTATTTTCGCCTGTCACGCGGGTGACCCGGGTTCGATCCCCGGCAACGGAGTGCATAATGATTTTTTGATTATTAAACATATTTTCATGTAATTGAGCTTTCCTTTGGTAATTTGGACGGGCTGTTATTTCTGCAGAGTTTTTTACCATAATGATTTTTTGATTATTAAACATATTTTCATGTAATTGAGCTTTCCTTTGGTAATTTGGACGGGCTGTTATTTCTGCAGAGTTTTTTACCAAAATGGGGTGGGTGGAAATTACCAAAATAGATTATTTGAAACTTATTTATCAAAATAGGTGTTTTATTGGAATCTTACATTTCTCACACCTAATTTTAATGGATTAAAATAATTGTTATAAAAATGTCAATAGGCTATAAAATTTAATGGCTGTTAATTTCTAAAAGACATTATAGTTATGTTTATTATATCTATTTATCATATTTCATACAAAATATATAAAAAGTAAACTCAAAATATATAAAACATGAATAAAAATTATACATGAATCATAATTGTTTAATATATAAGGTCAACGAGTTGATTTTTTTTTTTTGGTTCCAAAATAATTAATTGCATCTGAAAATGCAAAAATTATTTTCCAAAACTGTATAATATAAACTTCAAGAATAAAACTAATGAGTCATTGTAATGGATCAAAACATTGATAAAATAAGTATGCCGCAACCGTATAATAATGTCTATATCAACGTTCTTCGATAGATATCAATGCCAATATTGACGCTATTCGGTCGATATCGACTTCGTTCGGTATCTGTTCGTGTCGTTATTGGTACGACGTGATGCAAAAAAACATTTATAAACCTCTTAACTGAATGTTTTAGGAAATTAAAAAATATTTGTTTGAATAAGCTTTTAATAAAAGATTTGATACAAAAGTAAAAACTATTTTCTTAACAACTGTATACTTTGAATGCTGTTCAAACAAAATTGTATTTTTTGAAATATATTAAAAGATAGACTTATTAAAAAAAACATAATTTAAATGCAGATATTAGAATATAAAAATAAGTTTCCCTTGTCTTTTATTTTAAAAAATAAGAATTACTTTTTATCCACTAAAATTAGGAGTGAGAAATGTAAGATTCCAATAAACACTTATTTTGGTAAATAAGTTTCTAAACACCTATTTTAGTAAATAATTTTTCCACCAGTCCTATTTTGGTAAAAAACTCCATTTCTGCAAGCAATATCCGTTTAGTGTGGTAGAATTTTTTTTTTTTTTTTTTGAAAGCTTCTCAATATAAAGTTTTCTTTTAAGATACCCTTTCGGATTTGAGATTCTTTTAATGTCCAATTTGGAATTTGTGGGTTTCAAAAATAGGAATAGTCAAGTGTGGGTAAAGAGTTCCTTTTCACAATATTTTCTAAGTTCAACTATGGATTTCCTTGGAAACGTTTTTTTTTTTAATAAAAATTACTTCTTTTCTGCACATATAATTTGTTTAGGAAAAAAACTAGAACAATGAGAAGACAGTTATTAACTCAATACTTTATAACAATCAAATACCCATCTATTACAAACGGGTCGATTCAGGTTATGTCGAATATTAAAAACTTACAATGTGTAAGTGTAATAATTTTTTTTACTTATAAAGTTGTGAAGGATGTCACTTGTTTAAGTATCAAGTTGTATTTTTTATTTGATTACTTTTTATTGTATCAACAATTAATTTGTCTTCTGGTGGTTATGACTTCATATGGAAAGTAAACTTATTGGAGCAGTGGGTTAGGGGTTATTTGTTGGTGAACAGGTTGGTTTTGGCTCGATATTTCGTGTCGGTTACTATTAGTCCACACATGTTATTTCGTGTCGGTTACTATTAGTCCACACATGTGATTGGGTTGGGGACTGGAATGTATGTGGGACGTACACTATGTAAGATGAAACATTTCAAAACTATTACATGGTTTGTTTGTTTGCAGCTGCATCATGCAACCTGTAGTGCATTCAAAATCGTGCTGACCGAGCCTGACGTCCAAGGTTATCTAGCTAATTTAAGGTATAGTCCATGCATCTTTCAAGACAATGATTATACATTTTTTCCTTTTATTTTGTTTTAGGTAATGCAAATGAATTTAAACAGTCATTATTCATATTTTTCGTACCACTTGTGAATGGCTTCCACACTGTAATTTGAATGTTTTTCTAATTCAGTTTGCAACACATCTGTTTGCACTTACTATTGAATTTGAATGCCTATTCCTTTTGTGAATGCTTCCCACACTATAAAATTTTGTATTCATTTGTGAATACAACACAATTGGTGAAATTGTTTGATCAACTACTATTTCTAATTTCTTTATTTTGACCAAAGGGATATAAAATGATAGAAAGTTGTAGGGGTAAAATGATGATTTTTCATCACCTATGTAATGCAAACTTGCGAAAGCAATGGCAGCATTCCCATTACCGGAATCTAACTTTTGGGTTGTATTTAAGACATTCCTACGATATTTAGTTTGCTTTAAATTTGTTGTATATCTCTATCAAACACCGCCGGTTGTTTGAAAGTTGTTAGAACAATTAAATGAGAAGTACAAATATTCAAGTAAGGTGAGAGAAAGAGATCATTGTGTTTAAGACTTTCTTACGATATTTATTTTGTTTGAAAGTTGTTGTGTATGGATCAACCACCACCGGTTGTTATTTGTTATAACCATAGTGTACGTTCATCAAATTTTACTTATCTCCCATGCCAATAAATATACCCATAATAATTCAGACTAAACACATCTTTACTCTATAAACAATATATATATCGGGTTTTATATACAAATAAACTGAAATTTCGCATAATCACATCAACTTTACTTTGTGCTAAAAAAGACCAATTTAACCTTCGAGGGTGGTGCTCATCTGATTCCCTTCTAGGAGAGTTATCATATTCGAATCTTGCTTTAACTGGTCCGCTATAGCCACCTACGTATAACAAAATTAAATAAAAAAGCACTTTAATATAATAACAATACATAAATGAATATGAAAGTAAAACCATAGAGCGGATTTGTTTTAAGTGGGACCATATACTAGTATTTATCAACATTTTTGTAAACGCCACTTGTGGTTTCATTTATTGCATGTATATGTTTAAGTTATGTTATTAAGTGTATATGATCTTTATTACCCATCATATTAATTAGAGGTTTGAAGAGTTAAACATATACGAACAGGTGTGCTCGTATTTATGCGTATAACATCAATAAAGTAAGCAAACAAATTTTCTTGTTCATGGTTGTTTGTTAGGATTTAGGAAAATGAACGTGTTCGTTTATGTTCATTTGTTAATATTCTAAACAAACACAAAAAAAACATAATGAAAAGCCTCAACCGGATCTATAGTTATTATTGAAATAAAAATTACAAAGAGGTAACAACATCAAGTCGTTGTAGTATAGTGGTAAGTATTCCCGCCTGTCACGCGGGTGACCCGGGTTCGATCCCCGGCAACGGCGTATATAAAAGTTTTATTTTGTTTTTTTAAAAATTTTCTTGTTATATTTTGTTAGTTGAGGGGTTATGGTGTGGTTATATTAATGCCTTAAACATAACCTGTGGCCAATATTTGTAGTCATATAACAGAATTCCCTATTAACACTCTTGTTAGATGGTTTTTTTGAATCTTTGAAATAATTAGTAACTTATCAAAAACATGTTTTTTCCAACAATTTGACTCACAAAATCATAC